>NC_068400.1:177223-230141 GCF_023724105.1 Carassius gibelio
TGCACGCTTAGTAAGCAAACTACAGCTAGTCCAAAATGCAGCATCAAGAGTTCTTTCTAGAACCAGGAAGTATGACCATATTAGCCCTGAATGGTTTAGCCCCTCGGTATTTGAATGAGCTCCTGTCACATTATAATCCTCCACGTCTGCTACGTTCTCAAAACCCAGGCAATTTGATAATACCTAGAATATCAAAATCAACTGTGGCTGGCAGATCATTTTCCTATTTGCCGCATAAACTCTGGAATAACCTACCTAACATTGTTTTGGAAGCAGACACACTCTTGCAGTTTAAATCTAGATTAAAGACCCATCTCTTTAACCTGACTTACATATCCCTTAGCAAAAAGTAGTATACTTCAAGTTTATTTTATTAAGTTTACTTAAAGTTTATGTTAAGTACTTTTAAGTATACTTTATGTAGCGAGTATACAAAGTGTTCTAGTGCTCTAGTAGTATACTTGTAAATGTACTGTTTCAATACTCCTTGGGACTAAATCGGCCCACTTTCTAGAATATAAAATATACTTTTAGCAAACTTTGAGTACACAACTAGTTTACCTCTATGTTTATAGTTTGTACTGCAATTATAATAAAAGTGAACTTGATTTGCTGATAGTTTATTAATTAAATGCGTTGTACACTTATACTGCAAGTAAACTCATAAGTTTTCTTTAAGTGAAATTTATATCGAACTTTAAGACTACTATGTCCCTATTTAGGTTTGAATTTGTATAAATTTTGTTACATGAATATCTGAGAATGCAAAATATACAAAGAAAGAACAGTGTATATGCTTGTAAAAAAAAAAACATTTAATTCTAGCTTCATGCATTGTTTTTTTAAACACTTTAATGTGGGTTAGTTACAAAAAAAAGTTGATAGATGCAGGCTATGCTCACTTTAACTATACAGAAATCCTTGCAAAATTCCAATCAGACAACGGATGAAGAGATTTCGCTCAAGAGCAATTGATGACATATTATTATGGTTTTTATGACCTAGATGTACATTTTACCAGTTGTTACCTACAGTTTATACAAACATTATGGTCATCGACCAGTGATTGATATCTCAAACATAATAATAACGGTTAGACGTTGGATTTTGGTTGAAAATGAAAATCGTGGTTGACGTCTAAATCCAACGACTGTTTGACGTCAAGCTCCAATGTTGGGCAGATGCTGAATTTTGGCTGGAATAAACAACCCCCCCCCCCCCCAAAAAAAATAAAATAAATAAAAAATAAATATAAAAAATGGTGAAATGCATGGCAGCACACGTATTACCAGCTTCACTTATTACTAACCAGTTTGACTTTATTTCTATCAGACGTCTACAGAAGTTCTTTTTGAGAATTAACAGAGGTTTAGATATTGATGTTTTATGTGAAAAAAAATTGGTCACCATTATTGTAATAGTGTTAACCAAAACACATAATTTGTTATAAAAGGAGCCATAAACTAAGATAAGGTGATATCGTTTTCATCATCATGAAGACAAATGATTGAGGAAAGTTATTTTTATCATCATTCACTCAAAGTGGTTATTTATTATTAATGAGCAATATTCAAGGGATGATACTTTCTTCCCTCGGATCAGACATTCTGAAAAAGGGGGGTGAAATGCTCGTTTTCACTCAATATCCTGTTAATCTTGAGTACCTATAGAGTAGTACTGCATCCTTCATAACTCCCAAAAGTCTTTAGTTTTATTATATTCATAAGAGAAAGATAGTCTGTACCGATTTTTCCCGGAAAAACACGACCGGCTGGAGGCGTGACGTGTGGGCGGAGCTAAAGAATCACGAGCGCCAGTAGGCTTTTGCGTTGAGAGCATGTGGAAGCTGTGACATTACCGTGAGGGAAAAACCATCATCCAAAACAAACCATGGCTTACAGTCAGATTCAGCCGTTTATTTATGATCCAGAATCAGATCCCGAGGCTGAAACTGAACGAGAGCAGCAGCAGCAACGACTCGCTCCGAGCGGGGCTCAAACCCGGGTCTCCGGCATGGGAGGCGGACGCACTAACAAGGAGGCAGAGATATTTTAAGCAGTTTTACTCACCGTCTGCGGTTCCAACACACGATCGTGACCCTTTTTCGTTGGGATTGCATCATCTTTAAGAAATAAACGATACGCAAATCCGTCGTCAAACTGGGCCTTGTTTGTAAAACAAGCATCTTCGAAATGCAGGGAAAAAAACAAAAACACTTGCACAACTCCGTTGATGCTCTGTAAAAATAAACTCCATCCACTGGTCCCTTAATGCTGTTTTTTTTGGTAATCTGTGCAGGGTTGTCTTGCCCTGGCAACCAAAAACACACTTCTTTGGTGACATTTCGCGACGCTCTCGCTCTGATCAGTGAATGCCTGTTGTGTTCTCAGTGCTCTGCTATACGGGAGCGCGCGCTCTTCCGGCAGAAGTGCCTCAGGACCCATATAAAGAAATTCCGCTCCATCTAACGTCACACAGAGCCATACTCGAAAAAAACTTTCCGAAACTTGTGACAAACCGGAAGGAGTATTTTGGGAACAAAAATACTCTTTCAAATGTACAACTTAATTTTTGAAACTTTGTCCATGTTTAGCATGGGAATCCAACTCTTTAACAGTGTAAAAAACTCAGTATGCATGAAATAGCATTTCACCCCCCCTTTAAATACATTTTGGGAGAAAAAGTTTTCGAGACACATAGAAGTCAATAATCAGTATTTGAATCTCAACAATGATTACAAGATTAATGCAGCAATGCATGCTGGGAGCCACCATAGATTAAAACGCATGGCTCCCAAGCATGCATTGCTGCATGAAGCATGTCACCATTGTTGAGATTCATACGCTGATTGTTGATGTCTGTGTGTGTCAGTGTAGGTTAAGTTTTTTGAGCTCATGTTTGTTAAAAGATTTTAACTGATTGTTATAATACTGCTGGATCTCATGTGGCAGAAACACAGGGTTTGTAATATGATTGTACTAATGGAACATAATTGTTAGATTAAAAAACATCAGTGAATCAGGTTAATTCATGATGATTATAAAACCATTTAACAGGTAACAGCAATCACTGTTGACAACGTTTTGTCGGGGCTGAACGCAGCCCAAATGACTAATCATGTGCTAATCATGATCCGGCTGATTGGGTTCTTCGAACACACCTGTTGTGCATGATTAGTATCGCTGGATTGAGTTATCTGAGATAATTGCGCGTTCATGTGTTGGCTCAAAAGGGGATATGTATCGATACTCGAAACCATGATCAGCAGTGCAGCGATTGGCTGGTGGCAAGACGTCAATGTAATGACGTCATATAATTTAAAATGACACCTGAGGAAAAACTTGACAAATTTCTGGACTTTTATAAGGAAACAGCCAAGCAAACAAAACTACATAAATGTTATAATAGATACATGAGACAGATAATAGATACATGTTTTTATTTTATTATAATTTTTGTCATGATTCCTAATTATTTTGATTCGCAATTTATAATAGTTGTGCAGTCTTTACATTTTTATTTCAATGTAGATTCATTTCATTTTATATTTGGACAGATTTGTTACATGACAGCATTAATGAAAGTTTCTTAAGGGTCAATATCATGTTATCTGCATCTCCTGCACTCCATCAAGCCACTCTTATAATAGCAGTCATCACTCAAAATAATGCACGACTCTATTATCTGTATAGCATGTGTGTAAGACTCTAATACAATTATGAAGTAATAATTTTATGACAAATAAATATTTCAGTGAGTAAAACTGGCTGTGTCTATAGTAGGCTTTTATGGACTACACAGCATTTTTATATTATTAATCATTTTTAATGATTATTATTTTAAATTATTGTCCCTGGATCAGTACGATACTCTTGTAATAAAGTAGCGGTGGTAGCAGACACATTTTGAGTATCAGTTCTGGTTGAAAAGAAGCGATCTAATCCTGTTTACATGAAATAAGCCTGCTCCCGAGCAGGTTTAAGCTAACGGACCTGTTGCTATGACAGCAGCTCCCGTATGAGCTTCGAAAAATCCAAACGATCCAAGATCATGCCAAATCGTCAACAATCAAATCCAGCTAACTGAGTTAGCGACGTACGAAGAACGGGCCCCTGACGTCCTTGCTACGTCATTAGAAGAATGGCATCTACACTAATATTAGTCTCTTTCTCTCTTATTCTGAGGTCACCATAGCCACCAGATCCAGTCTGTATCCAGATCAAAGGGTCACTGCAGTCACCCGGATCCAGTACGTATCCAGACCAGATGGTGGATTGGCACCTAGAAAGGACCTCTACTGCCCTGAAAGACAGCGGAGACCAGGTCAACTAGAACCCCAGATACAGATCCCCTGTAAAGACCTTGTCTCAGATGACCACCAGGACAAGACCACAGGAAACAGATGATTCTTCTGCACAATCTGACTTTGTTGGAGTCTGGAATTAAACTGCTGGTTTCGTCTGTTCCAGAGAAGAATTGCCGCCCCAACTGAGCCTGGTTTCTCCCAAGGTTTTTTTCTCTATTCTGTTACTGATGGAGTTTCGATTCCTTGCCGCTGTCGCCTCTGTCTTGGTTAGTTGGGGTTACTTCATCTACAGCGAGATCGTTGACTTGATTGCACATAAATGCACAGACACTATATAAACTGAACAGAGATGATATCACTGAATTCAATGATGAACTGCCTTTAACTCATTTTGCATTGACACACTGTTTTCCTAATGAATGTTGTTAAGTTGCTTTGACGCAATGTATTTTGTTTAAAGCGCTATATAAATAAAGGTGACTTGACTTGACTTGACAAAAGACTGCTTTGTAAATAATCTTCCTGGTGTATCCAAATTCCTTAGCATATCCAAATCCTCGGAACAACTTGATGATATAACAAAAACTATGGACTCTCTCCTTTCTAGCATCTTAAATACAGTTGCTCCTTTACGTTTAAGGAACATTAAGGAAACCAGTCTAACACCATGGTATAATGAGCATACTCGCACCCTAAAGAGAGCAGCCCGAAAAATGGAGCGCAGCTGGAGGAAAACAAAACTAGAGGTATTTCGTATTGCTTGCCGGGAAAGTAACCTATGCTAAAGAAAAGCATTAAAAACTGCTAGATCCGACTACTTTTCTTCTCTTTTAGAAGAAAACAAACATAACCCCAGGCATTTATTCAATACAGTGGCTAAATTAACGGAAAAAACATCAACGTGTTGACATTTACCAACATCACAACAGTAATGACTTCATGAACTACTTTACTTCTAAGCTTGATAATATTAGAGATAAATTTGTAAGCATTCAGCTGAGCAACCCTGAGCAACAGTTCTACTCAATCTCTACTATAGGAGAGGAAGAAATGTATAAATTGAAATCATCTAAACCAGCAACATGTATGTTAGACCCTATTCCATCTAAGTTCCATTTATCTAATATATATATATGTGTATATATATATATATATATATATATATATATATATATATATATATATATATATATATATATATATATATATATATATATTGCTTTATTGTCCACATAGTACATACATACAAAGAATCGAAATTGCGTTACTCTCAGACCCCGTTGCACACAGATACTGTAACATTAACATTAAAGCCTAAAAATCTAGTTCAAAATATAAAATGTAGATACAACTATACAATAAGGGAATGTAAAAAAAAGACATATAATAAAATTAAAAATAAAGGCAAGTGCAAGGCAAAAGGCAGATAGAGTGCAAATCAATGAATTGAACAACAGTGCAGAAACAAAAGCTTATTAAGTCTGATTAAAGGGACAAAGGGCTCAAGTTAGGGAGGGAGTTCAGCTTCCTGACAGCCTGGGGGATGAAGCTGTCCTTCAGTCTGCTGTTCCTGGCCTGGAGACTCCGCAGTCTCCTCCCTGATGGTAGCAGACTGAATAAGCTGTGTGATGGGTGAGTTGGATCACATGTGATGCGGAGGGCTTTGCGGGTGAGACGGGTTCGTAAATGTCCTGGAGGGAGGGGAGAGAGACACCCATGATCTTCTCAGCTGCTCTCACTATGCATTGCAGAGTCTTTCGGCAGGGCGCGTTGCAGGCACCATACCACACAGTGATCCAGCTCGACAGGATTCTCTAGATGGTGCCTCTGTAGAAGGTGTACACGATGGGGGGTGGGGCTCTGTCTCTTCAGTTTGCGGAGTAAGTAGAAACGCTGTTGTGATTTCTTGGCCAGTGCTGCTGTGTTTTCATTCCAGGAGAGGTCCTCTGTGATGTGCACACCCAGGAACTTGGTGCTGCTCACTCTTCTCCACAGTCGCACCGTTGATGGTCAGAGGAACGAGCGGAGCGTGCGCTCTCCTGAAGTCAACAACAATCTCCTTCATCTTCTCCCCGTTCAGAGAGAGATTGTTGTCACTGCACCACCCGGTCAGGCGGCTCACCTCGCTCCTGTAGTTTGTCTCCTCTTTGTTGTTAATGAGACCCACCACAGTCATGTCATCTGCAAACTTAATAAAAAAGTTGGAGTTGTGTGATGGTGTGCAGTTATGGGTCAGCAGAGTAAAGAGGAGGGAACTCAGCACACATCCTTGGGGGGCCCCAGTGTTCAGTGTGATGATGCTGGATGTATTGCTGCCGACCCATACTGCCTGAGGTCTTCCTGTCAGAAAGTCCAACAGCCAGTTGCACAGCGAACTGTTGAGCCCCAGCTGGATCAGTTTGTAAATGAGCTGTTTAGGGATGATTGTGTTGAATGCTGAACTGAAGTCTATGAACAGCATTCTGACATATGTGTCCTTTTTGTCCAGATGTGTTAGTGCTGAATGGACGGCAGTGGCGATGGCATCATCGGTCGGCCGGTTGGACCGATATGCAAACTGGAAGGAGTCCAGGGGGTGGGGGGAGGGCAGACTTGATGTGGTGCATGACTAGCCATCCAAAGCACTTCATGAGGATGGGGGTAAGTGCAAAAGGAATGTAGTCATTGAAGCAGGATGGAGATGGCTTCTTCGGGACTGAAATGATGGTGGTAGTTTTGAAGCATGTGGGAACAACAGCCTTACTCAAGTGAGATGTTGAAAATGTCTGTGAAGAGTGAGTTCTTCTGCACAGTCTTTCAGTACACGCCCAGGGATGTTGTCAGGTCCCGGAGCTTTGTGTGCATTGATCCTGCGGAAAGATCTCCTCACACTGTCTGGGGTCAGCGTCATCACCTGGTCGCCGGGAGGAGGTGGAGTCTTCTGTGCAGTGGTGCTGTTTTGTTGCTCAAAGCGAGCGAAGAAGGTGTTCAGCTCATTTAGCAGAGAGATGTTGTTGTCACAGTCAGTTGTGTTGAAGCAGTCTTGAAGAAACTCTGATGATCCTTCTGGCCACACTTGAATCTGTTTGTGAACTGGTTTGGCAACTTTAATGAGCGGTCTGTGTGCAGGCATAATCATGACAGTGATGCGGTCTGGGGCTCCGAGGTGGGGGATTGGGAAGGCTTTGTAAGCTCATCTCTGTGTGGTGTAAACAAAGTCCAAAATGTTATTACCTCGTGTTGGAAAGTTAATGTGTTGGTGTATTTTTGGAAACACACTCTTTAAGTCAGCATGGTTGAAATCCCCAGCTATGATGAGAAAAGCATCGGTGTGTGCTGTCTGCTGCTCACTGATGTGCTGGTACAGTTCATTAAGTGGGGGGGAATGTACACCGAAATGAGCAGTATAGCAGTATATTCCCTTGGGAGATAGAACGGCCGGCACTTAATAATCATAAACTCCACCGGGGGTGAGCAGTGTTTACTAATCACAACAGTATCAGGGCACAATGCGTCATTGATGTAAACACAAAGCCCGCAACCGCGATGAGAGCTCTGTCCGCTCGATAGCACGTCAGCTGGTCGAGCTGAATGGAACGCTGTTGCTGAGCTATGTTTCCTTGAATACAAAAACACAAGTCTCTTACAGTCCTCTGAGTTGAGCCTAGTATTCGAATGTAGTCCAGTTTATTGTCCAACGAGCGTATATATATTTAATTTTGAAGACCAAATAAGAAAATCAGTGGAACAATATAGCAATGCAAACTTAGTACTTGTAGGAGATTTCAATACAATATGGGAGTCTGAAAAGGATTATTATCCACCCTGTCCAAATAACAGGTCTGTTCTTCAAGAATTTTATAATTTATGTTCTACATTTGACTGTGTTTATGTCGCTTAGAAATTCCACAGTCTGTTTTAAAAAAGTAGATATTACGTTGCTCAATTTCATCTTGCATAAAAGACCACATTTAAAAAAAAAAAGAACAGTTACTGTATATGTAACCCAGTTGAAGATGGTGGTCTAAATATACTCGACTTAAATACTGCTAATTGTGTATTTAAGAGCAAATGGATAAAGAACTACTTGAAGTCTAAAGACAAAATGATGAATATCATCCCTGAATTAATTTTTGATAAGTTGGGGGGTTATAATTATTTTAGGTGTAACTTTGATGTAAAGAAGGTTCCGATAAAGCTTTCTTTTTTTCATTAACAGTTTTTTTTTTTTTTTTTTTTTGATGTTCATTTTTAAGCAGAACTTTTCTCCACACAACTCTGTGATTTGGAACAACAAATATGTTAAGTTTAAAAATAAATCTTTATTTTACAGAAATTGGTATAATGGCAGTTATTTCATAATAATGGACAGCTCTTTAATTACTGTGAATTCCTGAATCATTTTAAGATACCTTTAACTGCTAAGGAATTTGCAGTAGTATTTCATGCCATTCTTAGTGGCCTTATTCAACTTTTATTAGGGAATATATCTTAATCATAGTATATCAGTTAAGTATTAATAGTGTGAAAACTATAGATAAAAAAAATAACTTTTATATTGAATTATGTAGAACTACAGCATTGCCTAAATGCAAACAATTTTGGAACTCAATCAAATTGAATGGAAAGAGGTCTGGAGTTTACCCAGTAAATACTGCCTCACCGATAAAGATAAAGAAATTACATATAAAGTGATGAATTTGATTTATCCAGTGAGACAAGCAGTCACAAGATCCTTTAGGGACATGGAGACTACATAGCCCCTTTCACACTGCACGTCTGACCCGGCAAATTGGCAGAACATTGCCGGGTCGCCACGTGTGTGAAAGCAAACATGTCCCGGGTTTGAACCCAGGTCAGGGACTTAGTAACATTGCCGGGTTCAATCCCGGGACGAATGCTGTATGAACAAAAGCCAGATCTAATGCCGTGTCGTAGTGATGACGCACGTTATCGCGCAACTCTTTTACCAGCTATTTTGAAGGAAGATTAACTTTCGCGACAAAAAATATGTGCAAACTCTAATTGTTATGAATGCACACAAGAAACGAGAGATCCAATCACACTATTTAATGGGGAATCCAAAATCACATCCAAAAACAGGCAAGAGGTCATAAGAACAAAATCAGTCCAAAAACAAGAAACAAGAAAAAAACAAGGGAACACGAGGAAGCCGGGTGACGGAAAACAAGGACTCCATGAAACAGATAGAAACAGACCAGTCTATATAGACAGGTGACAACGATTAAAGTGAAGACAGCTGAGTGCAATAACAGGTGTGCAATTAACAGTGATGAAAGAGACAAAGGCTTTGTGGGAAATGTAGTACCTGCAGTGGCGTAACTATGGAGAAGTGAGACCACTAGTGGACACCCAGGGAAACACAGACCAGACACTGTGACAGTAATGAAGCAGAGATCAGTTAGTTCCTCACTTTCCACGCTGACGCCAAGATCATTCACCAGCTTCAGTGAAAGTATAACGTGCCTAACGTTTTTGACTCATACATTACACGTCAGGCCCTGATGTCATGTGTCGTTACGGGACTTTTACGGGTTGTGTGTGAATGCACGCAAATTTTCTGGGTAATCACTGGCAGTGTGAAAGTGCAAAATCTAGCGACCCGGGAAGAATTGCTGGAACACTTTAACCGTGTATTTGCCGGAATCGCAAGTCAAGTCAAGTCACCTTTGTTTATATAGTGCTTTAAACAAAATACATTGCGTCAAAGCAACTGAACAACATTCATTAGGACAACAGTGTGTCAATAATGCAAAATCACAGTTAAAGGCAGTCCATCATTGAATTCAGTGATGTCATCTCGTTTCAGTTTCTATAGTGTCTGTGCATTTATTTGCAATCAAGTCAACGGTATCGCTGTAGATGAAGTGACCCCAACTAAGCAAGCCAGAGGGGACAGCGGCAAGGAACCGACACTCTATCGGTGACGGAATGGAGAAAAAAAACCTTTAGAGAAACCAGGCTCAGTTGGGGGGGCATTTCTCCTCTGACCAGACGAAACCAGTAGTTCAATTCCAGGCTGCAGCAAAGTCAGATTGTGCAGAAGAATCATCTGTTTCCTGTGGTCTTGTCCTGGTGGTCATCTGAGACAAGGTCTTTACAGGGGATCTGTATCTGGGGTTCTAGTTGTCCTGGTCTCCGCTGTCTTTCAGGGATGTAGAGGTCCTTTCTAGGTGCTGATCCACCATCTGGTCTGGATACGTACTGGATCCGGGTGACTGCAGTGACCCTTTGATCTGGATACAGACTTGATTTGGTGGCTACAGTGACCTCAGAATAAGAGAGAAACAGACTAATAATAGAGTAGATGCCAGTCTTCTAATGATGTAGCAAGAAATTACTCGTCATCCAGTTTTTATATCGACTATGCATTCCATTAGTTTTTTATATTGGTGTGTTTCAACGGGCTGCAAAGAAATATAGAGCTGACTATCATCAGCATAACAGTGAAAGCTAACACCATGTTTCCTGATAATATCTCCCAAAGGTAACATATAAAGCATGAAGAGTAGCGGCCCTAGTACTGAGCCTTGAGTTACTCCATATTGCACTTGTGATCTATATGATACATCTTCATTCACTGCTACGAACTGATGGTGGACATATAGGTACGATTTAAACCATGCTAATGCGCTTCCATTAATGCCAACAAAGTGTTCAAGTCTATCCAAAAGAATGTTTTGGTCAATTGTGTCAAATTCAGCACTAAGATCCAATAAAACTAATAGAGAGATACAACCACAATCAGATGATAAGAGCAGGTCATTTGTAACTCTAAGGGAGCAGTCTCAGTACTATGATACGGTCTAAATCCTGACTGGAAACCATTTTTCTCTAAGAATGAATTTAATTGTGAGGATACCACCTTTTCTAGTATCTTCGACAGAAAAGGGAGATCTGGGATTGGTCTATAATTAACTAGTTATTTGGGGTCAAGTTGTGTTTTTTATGAGAGGCTTAATAACAGCCAGTTTGAAGGTTTTGGGGACATATCCTAATGACAATGAGGAATTAATAATAGTCAGATCTATGACTTCTGGAAGCACCTCTTTTAGGAGCTTAGATGGTGTAGCAGAAATGAGTCGAACCAGACAAATTAAAGAGTCTATCAGAGCTGTGTGCATTCAAACGAGAGCCGAACTCCTCAGGAAGTCATAAATCAGTTCTAGTGCCACAAGAACCAAGCAAGATAACCAACCAACCAACTTGTTCACACAACAGCTTTCAACATTAACACCAATAGAACAATTATTGACAATTTTAATTCGAAGAAGAGATTGTCAAATTTATTGTTCGTGATTGAAATGCAATGCTGGACATCACATGTAAACCCAGGAGATCAAGTTAAATACTTGCATTGACTTCCCCCACCCAGCAGAACCAGACTGAAATTCCTAAGGGGGAAGGGCTTTAAACCTTTGTCTTCACAGAAAAGTCCCTTTGCCAGAGAATGGCAAAGAAACTGATTTTTGTACATTATATATGGACCATAATGAACTCAAAAAGACTTATAAATGAATCATTCCATTGCTTAACTCCATATTCATTTATGTGTAACCCACACATTTGACTATCATGTATAATCACTTATTGAGTATGTCTTTTGATAACTATAGGATACATAGTCATGTCTAGTATTGATATAATCAAATTTTCTTGCTTGATATTGTCCTGACAATCATTTATTTGTAAAATATATCATAATCGTGTTATAGGAATCATGTCCAAAATTAGATCCACATGCTTGGTAAGATAAACAAATGATTTATGATACCAAACCCCCCCCCCCCCCAGGCCAAGACCATATCTGATTGGTCAAGGCAACATTTGAGGGGTGGCCAACAAGGAAGTTTAAATACTTTGGACACCATGAATTTTTTTTTTTTTTAGTTCTAGCATTGCTTGTGCTTTCAGTCATGCCTTGCTTTTAGTTCCAGCCTTGCTTGTGCTATCAGTCATGCTATTAGTCATGCCTGCTCTTAGCTTTTAGCTTGTAGCTTTGCTACCTAGCTTTAGCTTGTAGCATCTAGCCATGCGGTTAGTCATCATTGTTCTTTGAGCGCGGTTCCAGCGTGCCTGCCTGCTGCTACTATGCCACGATGAGAAGGAACACAACCTAGTCTCGTCAAACTTTATTTCTTTTCTTTTCCGTTTGAGAGTTTCGTGTTCTGAGTTAAGTTTTGTAACGTCGACCTCGTCTGCGCGTTTGAACTCCAACCAGCCACACAACTCCAGCTTCTGCCAACGCCCAAGCACGGGCTCCCCAAGATGTCACTTCAGCCAACTGAACTTCCAGCCAATCAGCGACACCGGGATACCCCTTTCAACGGGAGTCCCTTTCACAGCAAACGAAGGCAACGTATTCCCAGATATTTGTTGTGCTGGTGTATCTAATATAATTTTAACCCCATTGAGGAACTCAATGCAAGGGCTAATTACGTGATTGATGGTTGTTCATGTCTATGCAATTTAACGTATTGCTGTGAACTTGGGATTCCATATTTCCATTCTCTTAAACTCATCTTTCCCTAACTTTCGACCTTCCTGCAACTTGTGTGAATGTGTGTGTGCGTGCGTTTATGTGTTAGATTAGTTTATATGTCTTAGATTTATCTAATAAAGCCTTATTCATATTGAAAAGAGAAGTGTCTTGTGTTTTGTGCTTACAAGTTAATGTCTTAAACTGCCGATCTTGTTACTGTGCTAATTAATAGTGTTTTCACTATAGTTTGGATATTAGTATCCAGCGCAGATTTGATGTTAAACGGCTAGTTCACTGAATCGCAGGGCGTCTCCGTGAACAGCCGTGAAACAGTGATTCTGTTCAAATTCCCTTTAAAATCTTAAATGATTCCCTTTGAGCTAAATTGACCTGTTTCCCTTACAATGGTATAGGGTCTAACATACATGTTGTTGGTTTAGATGATTTAACAAGTTTATACAATTATTCCTCTCCCTATAGTAGAGAATGAGTGGAATTGTTCCTCAGGGGGTCTATAGTGCACTGTCTGATGCGATACTGTAGCTGACGGCTGAATGGTTACAATTTTATCTCTAATAGTATCGATTTTATTTCTATTTCAATTTCAATTTTATTTGTATACCGCATTTACAACAGCCTCCTGGCTGACCAAAGTGCTTTACATAAGAGCAAGAATATTACACATACATAAAAATAGACCAGACAAAAATTTAAAACCACCCATTTCAAAATTTAGCATAACACAGTAGTCAGTAAATTAAGGAAAATAAAAAAAGTTTTTAGCAATGACTTAAAAATAGACAAGGAAGGGGCCAGTCTGATCTCTAAAGGTAGGGTATTCCAGAGTCGTGGCCCAGCCACCGCAAATGCACGCTCCCCTCTACGCTTTAGCCTAACGCGAGGGACCACCAACAGAGCCTGTACAACAGAGACTGTAGCAACTTTAAAGTCGGCAGGAACGGAGCCAGTTTGGAGAGACTTATTAATAAGAGACAGCAGACCTGGCCCAATCGAATCAATAATTAATTAAAAAAATTTAGGGTGAATGATATCGCTAGAACAGAATGAGGGCTTAAGATTGTCAATCACCTCCTTCAATTCCTGGAGAATGATGGGTTCAAAAGCATCCAAAAATGCAGATGAAGATGACATGATAGGAGAGATGGTTAAAGTTAAAGTGGGACAGACACCAAGTCTTAAGTTAGTAATTTTGTCAGAAAATATCTCAAGAAGCTTTCACAGAGAGCATCAGAGACAACAGGCAAGGTGTTAACAGAAGGATTGGTAACAGATTGAATAATTGAAAACAAGACCTTAGGTTTAGAGTGATTAGTTTCAATTAGGTTAGAAAAGTATGCAGCTTTTGCAGACTTAGCTGCAGACTGGTAAGAAGCAAGAGAGTCTCTGAACATTTGAAGAGAGATATCCAGCCTGTCTCTTTTTCATTTACGTTCTGCCTTTCTACAGTTTTGTCTTAGGAGACGGGAGTTTTGCCACAGTACAAATTTAGTTTTTTGCTTGTGAGGCTTAAGGGGGGCAGTTGCATTTGCTGCATTAAGCCAGGCAGAGTTCAAGAGGCTAATATGTTGATTAGCATCCAAGTCAGATAACGGTTGATCTAAGTGCAACTGTGAGGAAACAAGTTGAAATTTGTGCTAAACTGTGGAGAGTCAAAGCGAGAAAGACTTATAGTAGTATTTGAAAAATAAGAGAGCTCTGGAAGAGACAGTGTGAATAATATAGGCTTATGGTCAGAGATCATAAAATCTGAGAGCACAATATCAGTCACATCAAGCCCATATGAGAGTACAAGATTTAACGTATGTCCCTGAATATGAGTAGCGTCACTGATCAGGGCTGGACTGGGACAAAAAATCAGCCCTGGACTTCATCCAGACCGGCCCGCCATGCATGTAAACATGCACGCACACACACACGCACACGCACACTACATGTCTATACATACATTAATCTGGATGTAAAATTACTGATTAGAATGTATTACTATCAAAACCAAGAAAAAACTATTAAAATAATAATCAAAGAAAATTTAAATTATTTTATCAGGCTTTATTTTAAATATCTAAAGGTCTTATTTTATGTGCTTCTTATTATTCTAATAGAAATATTAATGCTTAGGGTACACTGCTGTAACTATATTTCATGTGCTGCAACATAACACTTTTTTTTATATTAATTCACACAAATTACCTCTGACCTGTTGGCTGCTTATAGTAGGCTAGTATTAAGACCACTGAACTATAGTAAGCATTATTTACAAAGACCACTGATCTACAATAAAATAAAAGAGTAATTAAGACAAAGAACGTTGTGTAGTGATTTATTTTAAATTTTTCATAACATAATCAAAGGCCTTTAAAAAGCTGCAGCATAAATGGCTGCCCACTGCTCCGGGTGTGTGTTCACAGTGTGTGTGTGTGTTCACTGCTCTGTGTGTGTGTACACTTCGGATGAGTTAAATGCAGAGCACGAATTCTGAGTGTGGGTCACCATACTTGGCTGTATGTCACGTCACTTTATTCAAATGCAGAGCTCAATGCTAGGGTTCAGAACTTTTCTTGCCCTGCCAAAAAATAAATACATAAACAAAGATAAAAATAAAATTGCTATTGTTTTCTTTGTAAATAAGCTGCGATCTCATTTCACAATTGTAATTTCAATACCACAATAAACACTTACTATTAAGTTCAAACATTAATGAAGACAAGTGAACAGTCAGTAATAAAAATGTTAAAAAATTATCATAAATAGCACCGTTTTCAGGTACAGATATTGCATAATCAAATGTAAAATACTTCAGGTGAAAATATAATAAATATGTACTGTAGTGCACACATTTAGCAAAATACTCCTTTCTTATGGCTATTTTTCAATCTCAACTAACCTGCTATGGTCTTTAAAGGGCTTTCTTGAGGTAAATGTAACATTCTGTGAAATAATTGTTCTCCTGCTGTTTTGACTGATAATTGATCGATATTATTTCTGAGGCATATATAAATTTCTGTAAGTTGTACTGTATCTTTAAACAGAAAGTAACAGATGATCGGTTTACTTGAACTGAGGCGCTAAAGCGATCTGTCACGACACATTCTCTGACGCCAAAATGGTATTGTCTGAATTTTGTAATAAAATAGACAGAACTTGAAAGCTGAGAATTTTAAATGCAATTTATATAGATCAGTGAGTGGTGGCATATTACAGCTGGAATATCCTAAATTTTTGAAACAAAACAATGCAGTAGCCTACGTGTATCATTACATTTCTGTCTCACCTCAGCAGTCAAGTCCGCCCTGCTGACGTCTTCACTTAAGTCTTTTGCCTTCCAGCAAATAATTTATTTATCTTGACACATTTGGTGGCATCTGCCTCAAGTGCTTGTCGTTTTCTCTCTCTCAACCTTCGGCCCCTCATTTACGCCTAGATATTTTATTATTTAACATATTGAATTTCGTCGCAGTTGTAATGGGCCGCTTTTCAAGGCTATAACTTGATTCTGATTGGCCAATGAGCAGTGAACACGTCACGTCTCGCAGCTCGCATCAGCATCATGCGCACGGGTCGTTTTATCTGTTCTTTATACTGCTTTTTGTAATGTTTTAAATAAATTATTGTGACTAACGTAAAAAAAAAAAAAAAAAGCATCTTGCGGCTTCATGAAAGAGACACGTAAGGCCGGAATTGGACTGTACAAAAATATACTTACGAATATATTTGCGATAAATAATGATTTAAAAACAAAATACATAACGCACCGGCCCAACCAGACCGCGGCCCACCGGGAATCTCCCGGTAGTCCCGATGGCCAGTACATGCCTGTCACTGATCCACTGGGATAGATGAAAGGCATCGATAATATTAAGAAACTCGTGTGATAAGGGGTTAGACAGACAGCAGACATGGATATTAAAGTCGCCCACGAATAGAAAGCGATCGTAATTTGTGGCAATATTGCCGATCAGTTCAGTGAAATTCTGTATAAAATCCTTAGTGCAGTGCGGAGGACGGTAAATCACCACTAGACATACAGGACCATTCCAGTCCAAGTGAAGAAACTGAGCTTCAAAGCTGGAAAAGGCCGTTCCAGGGACCAATCAGCAGCGTGCAGAGAGAGAGTTCTTTAAAATTGTTACTATGCCACCCCCGTGTCCACTCGGACGAGGAGAGTTAAAAAATGTGCAGTCATCAGGGATCAGATCAGAAAACTGAGTTAAATCACCAACCTTTATCCAGGATTCCGTGATAAAAAAAAAAATCCAAGTTGTGAGCTAAGTAAAAGTCGTTTAGTAAGAAGGTCATATTCACCATTGAACAGGCATTTAATAATGCCACTTTTGGTGGAGAGATAATAACAGGAGATGAGGACGCTCTTTCCAGTGTTGAGATTTCTGTGAGTTACTCCCCGATGTCGAGAGCCGAGGCCGATTCGGTGGAGACCGGAACGAGAAACAGCACCATCTTGAAATCCCAAGTAAAGCATTTTAGAATTAAAGCAGTTCATAAAGTCACTACTGCTGTGATGTAGGAAAATGTCAACACTTGTTGAGGATTTATTTTTCGTTAATTTAGCTGTATTGAATAAATACCTGGGGTAATGTTTGATTCTTCTAAAAGAGAAGAAAAGTAATCGGATCTAGCATTTTTTAATGCTTTTCTGTAGGATAGGTTACATTCCCGCCAAGCAATACGAAATACTTCTAGTTTTGTTTTCCTCCAGCTGCACTCCATTTTTGGGCTCCTCTCTTTAGGGTGCGAGTATGCTCATTATACCATGGTGTCATACTGGTTTCCTTAACCTTCCTTAAGCGTAAAGGAGCAACTGTATTTAAAATGCTATAAAAGAGAGAGTCCATAGTTTCTGTTACATCATCAAGTTGTTTTGAGGTTTTGGATATGCTAAGGAATTTGGATACATCAGGAAGATTACTTAAAAAGCAGTCTTTTGTGGTAGAAGAAATGGTTCTTTCATACTTGTAAATCGCAGTGTGAAAGGGGTTCATGTGTCTTTTGTAATTCAGAAGAATTATTTTTTTAATGTTTATTTACCCAATCATTTTGGATTAACATTGAATCTCTAATACTGTATTTAACTTCATGGCGTTAAAGATTCAACTATCTTGTAAATATATATTCTTGTTATATAAAAATAAGCCTTTGTGCGTGCAATTGAATAACATGAGCTTTGAGCACCGTTTCTGCGCCTGATGCTGAGGGAAATAGAGTGCACTTTTTAAATGTCTTCCCTTGTCTCTCACTGTGGATTTAGATAAATAAACTAAATAAATGAGTTGATTAACTTGCATTGATTGAATTAATCTCATTATTTATTTAATTAATTAAATTAAATTAAATTAAATTAAATTAAATTAAATTAAATTAAATTAAATTAAATTAAATTAAATTTAATAAAATGTAATTAATTTGTATTAATTTTTAATTTAACTGCTAGCTCAAACATTCACAGCAGAATCCTGGGAAATGTGTTTTGATTCTTGATATTTTTTTCATAAAGGTTTCTTAATTTAACAACAACATACATAGACAATCATAACCATAATAAAACCACAGACAGCAAAATAAATACATAAATAAATTAAAACTTCAAAAATCTATTCTATAATTGTCAGGGTTATAGACCTGTCTGTGTGTGTTTTTGCTCTGTGTCCCAGTTTCTGTCTCCCGTTGATTGTGTTAATTTGACTCCAGGTGTGTCTAATTCTTCTACAATTATCCTGTGTTCAAAAGGCAGTATGAACATCATGTGCAGAGTGCCGTGGTCCAAGGACGGCCCTCAGGGAAATTTCACTGCCTTTGACACTGGCGAGAAAATGAATCTCTGTTCCCTGCAGGTTCCCCGGAGCTTATCACCAGTGCCACTCCTGACCCAGAGACCAGTCCACCATCTTCCCATGGTACGGAGCATTAACCCGATCCCACCGATGACAGAGAGATATTTCCCACCACGATCTGTGAGACTGAGCAAAGCAATGTGCCAGAGCCGGATTCAGAGCCCACCACAAGTGAGAAAGCGATGGACAGTGTGAGCACTGAGAGGAGCTCTACCCCCAGCATCGAGGCTGATGATGGCAGGGCGTTGGTGCCAAAACAAGGAGGGGGATCTAATAGACTGGGAATCTGATCTTGAGATCGAACTGCCCCATTTCCTCTCTTCATTGTTTTCACTGGTCCTGTCCAACCCTTCTTCATCCTTGGTTTTCTCCAGTGCCTGCTCCTCGAAGGTACCTCCAGTGCCCACTCCTAAAACACTGCCCTCCAGCACCTCCTCTTTGAAAGCACTCTCCCTCCCACCCACTTCAGCCTCCTCCTTCCTCATTCAGTCGGTGACACCTTGGTCGGGCATTGACCCAACATCGCCTGTGGACTACTCTCCTCTGGCTAAGCACTGTCGCTTCATCCAACCAGCTCCATTGGGCTCCTTTCTCCTGCCAGCTCCACCTTGGTCCTCAGTCACCTCAGGCTCCACTGTGGATCTCTAACATTTTGTACCAACTGTAAGCAGTTCCAGTTGCCTCTCAAACAGACTCTCTCCAGGTCCTAACACACACAATCACCAAACTCTGATAAAAAAAAAGTTGCAAGCATTGTATTCGGGATAGGGTTATGAGCCATCTGTGATTTCACTTGTGAGGCCACCTATTACCAATTCACATGCTTATTGTGTAATGTTTCAAAACAGTTTAATTTGGATATTCTATCATTTCACTTTTATTTAGCTTCTGTCCCAATTATTTTTGGCGTGTGTTGCAGTTATCAAAATCAAAATGTGTTTATAACTACAAAATAAAAAGAAGTTTACCAGTGACAATGCTGAAAAAATCTTATTTTTAATTTAGTCAGTTACATAAAGGTAACAGGGAATTAACAACACTCCCTGCACACTAAAATGTATGATTATTATTATTATGGCTTCTAAAAAACCAAAACAGGAATACTTATGTAAATTAGCAATACATCAATGACATTTTAATGACATTTAATACTTGGTAATATACCGTCTCAGATTCAAATGTAACCATGGTTCCTTGACAGAACGAGGCACTGCATCGGGTTATGCTTTGGGAACGCTCTTCAGCATGACCAGCCCAGAATAATGTGTGTAATCAGTCCAATGGATGGGCGAGACGTCATAGGCGGGTGACATCAGAAACCAGGAATCTTAAAAGCACATGCAGCAAATCCGGCATTTAGCCTCTGGGAATAAAGCAAGGCAGAGATGCCGGGAGTGTGGCACTGTGTTGCAGCGTCTCGTTCCTTTGAGTAACCATGGTTCTTAAAAAAAAAAAAAAAAGGGAAGTTGTTGCCTAATGGTTAGAGAGTCGGACTCGCAATCAAAAGGTTGTGAGTTTGAGTCTTGGGCCGGCAGGAACTGTAGGTGGGGGAGTGCATGAACAGTGCTCTCTCCATCCTCAATACCATGACTTAGGTGCCCTTGATCAATGCATTGAACCACCAACTGCTCCATGGGTGCCGCAGCATAAATGGCTGCCCACTGCTCTGGGTGTGTGTTCACTGCTCTGTGTGTGTGCACTTCGGATGGGTTAAATGCAGAGCACGAATTCTGAGTATGGGTCACCATACTTGGCTGAATGTCAGGTCACTTTTTTTTGTACTTTTTACATGTATAACCTGAGACGTTCCTCTTCTGGAACTCAAGCTGCATCTAAAGACGCTTTGGGAACGACAATGCCCATGCCACAACACTTTCAAATATCTAGTGTGGAGGAGCACGACTAAAGGAGCCATGAGCCTGACAAGTAATCGTGGTCATCCCAATCAATGGCCAAACTTCAAATGCAGTGAGTCTTGACCCCCAAGAGAGGGTAAATCAGAGGACTCAAGGCTTTGGCCTCCTGATCCACTGCTTAGCATAAGCTTCTTCTGGCTGGAGGCCTTAACCTCAGCACACAGCGGAGGAAACATGTAACACTGCCTCTTCCCACTGCAAGGTCACAGAGAGGGGCGTGGTAGGCCTCAATGGCTGCCACATAGACCTTCAGGGTGGAGTGGGTCAACCCTATACAGTGAAAATCCTGCAAGAACTCCAGAACCGTACCAACCAGGCAGTTAACTGGGTTGAGTTGGCAGTCTCCGCACCAGGAGGTGAAAGGTTTCCACATTCAGGCGTACAGTTTCCTTGTGGAGGGAGCTCTGAATTGAAGAATGGTCTCAGCAATCTCAGTTGAAAGACTGTAAGATATGAGTTGTGCCTTCTCAGAGGCCACACCTACAGCATTCAAGCTCTGTGTGGGGGTGAGCCCTCTCCTGATGGGAACCTCCCATGGTGTGCTGTCAAAGAGAGAAATCAAGTCAGAGAACCATACTCAGCCCGACAAGAATGGGGCTACTAATCACAGAAGGAGTCAGTCCCAGTGCACTCTCTCCAGAACTCCTGGGAGCAGAGAAATCAGGGGAAAGGCATACAGACGAAGGCTCGGCCACGTCTGTACCAAGGTATTCAGCCCCAATGGACCTGGATGTGTCAGAGAGAGCCACTTCACAGACTGCGGGCAGGGTGGTCACTCATGACCGCACCCAAACCGGTGAGGAACACATCCGTTGCTAGCATTATGCAGTGATAAGGAGCTCCTTGCTCTGAGATGAACTTGCCTGTTTGCGTGCTGAACTTCAGTGCCCTAACTGAGCAGTTCAAAAGACACATATCTAAAATAGGACACAACACCTCATCCTTCCTCGGAACAGTGAAGTACCAGCTGTAGGACCTGGACTCTGCTACATGAGAATGGCCTTGATGCCCGCCATCCTCAGAGAGTGTATACATCTGTTCCATTACAAGAGCATGCTCGGGGGCCAACCAGGGTGGGAAAGTCCCTGTTGAATTGAGGCAAAGGAGAACCAAACTAGAATCTGTGTAGTCTCACTACAGTTGTCAGTAGTTTTCACGCTGCAAAATATTCCACTAAAGAAATCGGTTTATATAAACTGATCTCTGGTGTCATCAGAGCAGTTAGCTCGGTGCCCTGAAGCAGCACACCGGCAGGAGACAGCCAAACTATCAGCTCTGGAAACTTCCATGGAGGTCGCGAGCCACTTAGCACTGCTACGTTTCCGGGCGGTAACTGAGAGAAGAACTCGCTGGAGACCGCTGTGCCCTAGAACCCCTGGCAGATCGATCTCCTGAGGAGCACGGAGGAAAGACGGGCACTTTGTAATGCAGTTTACACCGCTCTTCCCAGAGGGGTCTGCCCTCCGAGGTCCTGAGCCACAGCATCAGGACTCTCAAAGCTGAAGTCTCCTATTAAAAACGACGTTCCTCAGACCACCATCATCTGCTAGGAAGACTAGACCAGAGCCTGCTCAGGGCAGAACCCAATGAAGCACACATGGCAGGGGCTCCCACACTGCCTTGTGACCTCCTAAATGAACCAGTCTCGCGAGACTGGCCTCTGGTGCGTCTGGAGCAGCTAGCTCTGTGCCCTGAAGCGGCGGACCGGAAGGGGACGACCGTACTAGCTGCTCTAGATACCTCCACAGAGGAAGCGAGCCTCTTAGTACTGCTATGTTCCTGGGCAGTAACTGAGAGAAGCACTCGATGGAGACCGCTGTGCCCTGCAACACAGACAGGGTTGGCAGATCGATCTACTGAGGGCACTGAGGAGAGACGGGCACTGTGTAATACGGTCTACACTGCTCTTCCACAGAGGGAACTAGCCCTCAAAAAGTCCTAGGGCTTAGGCATCAGGACATTTACGATGAAGACTATCCAGTGAGAATGACAGTCTGCAGAACCACCTTCCGCTAGAAGCCTTCGGCATGGGAGAGTCACTCTGATTCTAGACTCAGCTGAGTATGAGAAGTGACACCCCCAGCACAAAGGGCTGGAACGCGGTAGGTTTGTGACTGCTCCGTCCAGCAGCCCTTGCTGACCCCCTCAACTTCCTCAAAGGAAGAGTGGTAATCACTCAAGAAACTGCATCCAAAGAGCTCTGGTACTAGGGAACACGGGTGGAGATAGGATGAGCCTTCTCCAATCTGTCTGCCAGATCATGTGCGATCCCCGCAATCTATGTCACCACCATGCCTCAGCAGTAGCAGGACCACAACCGCAAGATTGCATGCACAGACACACCCCTTGAAGCGTGCCCAGCAAGAACGGAGCTCTTAACAGTGAGAAAAGCACAATCAGCCAGGCACAGTCAGGCAGAGAACTGCACCCTCTCACCGGGGGAAAAATCCTGCAATCTGGGCTTCCGAACCCCCAAGAGCGGGCACCAGATCTGATGGTTAAGGAAGAAGATAGGGACTTGCCCATCTACATTCCTTCCACCTGGATCCGAAAGCAAAACCTGTGAGCATAACCACCACTCTGCCTTGCAGACAACATACACACTGTGTGTGACCCTGCACCTTTTTTTTCTTTGTGGGCAGGGAACACACAGCCTGGCTGCCTGCTCTCGTCCAAAACTTCTCTTTACTGAAGCATTGATGAAATGGCTTGAACCTTAATTAAACACACCTGATCTGAATCAGGGTTCAAATTAAACTGCAAAACTATA
Source organism: Carassius gibelio (assembly GCF_023724105.1). Taxonomy (NCBI): domain Eukaryota; kingdom Metazoa; phylum Chordata; class Actinopteri; order Cypriniformes; family Cyprinidae; genus Carassius; species Carassius gibelio. Next base: position 200,565 of record NC_068400.1, read on the forward strand.
GCCCTATTCGGATGGGACTAGTTTTACAGGGGGTCGTTAGAGAAATCTGCGTTTCACAGACGTACTTGGTGATTTTAATCCCGTCCGAATCTGCCACGTCTGTGTTTTTCTCACACAACCTCTGTGATAATTCCAGAGAAAATTACCTACCGTTTTTCAGCAAACTCAGTGATCCTCTAACTAAACTAATCCCGTCCGAATGCGAATGTCTGTGATTGCCGGTGATATTTTCTCTCATAACGCGTGTCCTTGTGTGTTTTGGCCAACCTGAATTACCGTAAATGCTCTTACCGCGCAGACGTTTGATATATTTGCTTAGCAAATAAATAATAATTAAAAAAATTATACAAATTATAAAATAAGAGCAAGATTGCCTAAACTGTTAATACCTGCTATTGTAATATCAGCATCAGGTAAGATTACTCACATTAATTTATGTACTCAGTTACGAAATGTTTTAATTACATTTAATAAAAAAGAAAAAGGAAAACAAGTTAAACTAAAGGAACCACACATTAACATGGTTTTGCTATACTAGCCATTTAGTATTCATTGTGTAATAATACTAAGGCAATCATTCTGAATGAATGCAATGCACGCATACAGAGTGCGTGTTCTCTGTGATGGCCAGATGCACAAATCAGACACTCCCACCTCTGTAATAAACACGGAGATACTAGTCCTGTCCGAATTGGTACATGAAAATCACAGACTTCAGGTGGTAAGAATCGAAACTCAAACATAGTTTAGAAAACTAGTCCCGTCCGAATAGTGCTTATGTCTGTCAAGGAGCTGAGTTTGGTGCCACCATCCTAAATGATAAACTTCTCATGTCATTCCAAATATCAGAAAATATAATTCACTAACTTTGAGATGTCTCCTGTAGTCAGAGCGCTGATGATCCACTCTAGATCCAGAGTTTTAAAGGGAATGAGTATAAGACTTGTGGAGTTGTCTAAATCGGTGGCGCTCTCTGGATACATAAGGTGATGAGTAGTCTTATAGCCAACATCCTCTTCAAAACCCTGTGTTGGAGCCTGGTTCATTCTGTTAATAAACCAAAGTGCACACACTTTAACATAATGTTATAAAGTATTTCACAGTTATGTGCATGTCTGTTATAGTAGGACGGTGTGGTATATTTATAATTATATATTTCAGCTATATTGCAAGGTTGATTACTGCAAAATTCTGTTGATTATTTCCAAAATTTCTACATTAAAACTTGCTTGAATTTTCCTGCTCTGACCCACAATTAAAAGTGGGGTATACAGTAATTAGCACTTGGTGATTTTGCAAAAAATACAAATTTTTACATTTTTAAGTCAACTTAAAAATGTAACTACAACATGATTCAAGTTACTTTTTCTTTATTAACCCTTTAGTTTTAAATTCTATTCCAAGTGTAGCACACATGAAATTGTCAACATGATGTAAATGTTAAACAAATCAATTGTAAAATATGTTTGAAGAAAATATGCAAAAACTACAACTACATATTATGCATTATGTTTCCAGACCAGTGGCAAACAGAAAGCTCTGACGCTGTATCAGACTGAGTACAGAAGCGAAATGAAATTGAGCGGAAGTAGGAAGTCTGACGTAGTCTGATTTTAAGCTTTAAGCTTTTACATGAGCTTGTCAGAGTAAAAAAGTTACTTGTCTGGGGAAAAAAGTTGTTTTTTTTTGGCACAAATGTAATATATTCTGAAGCAGTCTCATCAGTGCTCTATCAGGTATTATTTTATTCAACATATATATATATATATATATATATATATATATATTTTTATATTTGCCATAAATTGATTGCTGTTATACTTTTTAACTTTATAAAGGGAAATATTTTCCTAAACTGATTAAATGTAGATGTCTACATTTATGTTGAATTCTTACATGTGATCAATAGGCTACATTAAATTAGAATAATATGACATTATGGTTGTTATTATTAAAATGAAAACAGTATCGACAAACTCCATCTGTCCAAATGCATAAATAATGTTATTAGATTAATGTTTTACTTTTTTGACGTACAAAATATGTAATGTTGGAAAAATGCAATGATACTTTTAAATATGATATTAAACCAACAGTAGGTGGTGACAAGTCACTGTCTTAGTGAGTGAATCATTGATTCAACCAATTTGTTCAAATGGCTGATTCATTCAACAAATGAAGCAATTTACTGAATCATTGACTCGTTTGAAAATGAATAATTTAGTAACGAAAGACTTGTGTGTTGCTTGGGGATCTGTTACTGTTCTGCTGTGGCTTTGCTTATAGTTATTTTTGTTTGAAATCAAGTAAAAAAAGATCCACAATGTCTCTAAAATGTAAGTCAGTTAACATTACCAGTTTATTTAACTGAAGATTTATAAAATCAATATCACATTTACAATCAAGTTGAAAGTCGGGAAAACATCACTCCTTGTCATGTGATGTTGCACATATTATACAGAATATTTAGATTTTTTTCTACCGCACAAACATGTGTTTGTTCATGTTGTTTCTTTGTGTGTGTGGTTGCGCTTATAGTGTTGATTTCTCTGTGAGTCAGACGGCTGCATGAGCTTCAGCTGACGTAACCTTGATACTGTCAATACAATATCCATTATTAGTCACCGTTTACACTGAAAGTAATAAAATCAGAATCATTCTCGCCAAATTGTGCTGCCCTAGTTATTGTTTGTTATAAAACATTTTATCAGGTTACTTGTCCCTTCGTTCCGTTAATGTCGAGCGCTGGCTAATATATAAAGACCATTTCCAGGTCAAATATTTCATCTCAAAACACTTGAAGTGCACAATGAAGAAAAATCAACATTACAAAAATATATTAAAGAACATGAAATTAAAAAGACCTTCCCCTTCTTTTTTCATTATCTTGTTGCTGATTTTTTTCTTAACGCAATTCTGACACCCCTCCCGTCTCCGCTGGAAAAAACTCTAAGAATCACGAACGTGTATATAAATAAAAAAATATAAACGTTAAGAAAAAAGAATGACTTATTACAATTGTGCAAATAATATGTAATCATGTAATCCATAAAAAAGTAACTGTAGTCTGATTACTAGTATTTTAAAAAGTAGTTTACTCTAATTACAAGTACTTGAGTTTTGGTATCTGATTACGTAATCCAGATTACATGTAATCCGTTACTATCCAGCTCTGTCCTACTGCTCAAAATACTATATGGAGTCAAGATATATTTTTGTTGTTGATATGAGAGTGATGTTAACTGGGACTATACTGTGATGTACCTGAGAGAAAACAGAGATGACCATCTGATTTTCACCAGTAAGAACAAAGTATTTTAAAGCTTGTTGTTTTACAGAACATCAAAGTTACAGTAAAAAGTTTGGACACACCTTCTCATTCAAAGAGTTTTCTTTATTTTCATGACTATGAAAATTGTAGAGTCACACTGAAGGCATCAAGGGCTATTTGACCAAGAAGGAGAGTGATTGGGTGCTGCGCCAGATGACCTGGCCTCCACAGTCACCGGACCTGAACCCAATCCAGATGGTTTAGGGGTGAGCTGGACTGCAGACTGAAGGCAAAAGGGCCAACAAGTGCTAAGCATCTCTCAGGGAACTCCTTCAAGACTGTTGGAAGACCATTTCAGGTGACTACCTCTTGAAGCTCATCAAGAGAATGCCAAGAGTGTGCAAAGCAGTAATCAAAGCAAAAGGTGGCTACTTTGAAGAACCTACAATATGACATATTTTCATTTTTTTCACACTTTTTTGTTATGTATATAATTCCATATATAATTCCACATGTGTTAAGTCATAGTTTTGATGCCTTCAGTGCAAATCTACAATTTTCATAATCATGAAAATAAAGAAAACTCTTTGAATGAGAAGGTGTGTCCAAACTTTTGGTCTGTACTGTATATATGACATGATAATAAGGCCTGAAGTTATGAAGAACATTAAGGAAAATATAATAATATTTTCATAATGATTTTTTCTTTCTCAAACCTTAAGAAAGAAAACACTTAAAAACACCCCTGGCCAAACGCATCTCTTCCCCTCTTTGATAATTACTGTAGTTACCATGTTCTGAACATCACATCCTTTCTTTTCTCCCCAGATGTAATCTATATATATAGGTGGCTTTGGAAAACTTGTCTCGGATGTTTCTCTGCTTCACTTTTTGCATAACTCCGGGTTGTAGACACCTAGCTTCGTTGCAATTTCTTTCTAGGAATTAAATACTTTCTCTGAAACATTGAAGTCTGTCTGTGAGCGATCGTACAGGTGCAGATATATCTGTACAGCTCAGCTATTCGACACTCCAGTGTATTAAGGAGATGTTGCTCTACTGTAGGACCTCCATAGAATGAGGAACGAACCGAGAAAAATAATGTGGAGATTGAGAACACAACCATTGATTGTGTTATCGCCAAGGTTGGAAGTATATCGGGGCTTTAAGTATAGTAGTTCTTTGCAGGTTTTTTATTTCGATTGCACTGCTTTTCCATTGTCATTTCTGTGTAAACATTGATGTGTTTGACTGTTGTGTTCATGTCTCTTGCAGTGTCTCATGCATGAAACACAATTCTTAAAACACGGCACTCAAGTTAAAAGTAGTTCACTCCCATCTTCTTGAATGTTTTACCTATTCCACTGCCCATGTCACATCTTTGTCAACATGGCAAAACATTAAATTCTAATTAATCTATAAAATCAGGGGAAATCACCCAGCCCTAGGTATGATATTATTTAACAAAAATTCATGAAACAAAGCAATCTTTTTTTTCCATAGGATGTTACTACCCAATAACTGTAGCAGGTATAAAGAACAATCAGATACTAGGTCTGTGCAAAAAAACGAATGAGATTTTCATGAACATCTTTTCAGTAAAGACGCTCCTGTGATTAGAAGTATCTCTCCAGCACATGCGTTTATATCTGGGTTGCCAGGTTTTCACAACAAATCCTGCCCTGTTGCTTCTCAAAACTAGCTCAATCACGTTTCCAGAAGGTTCCCCGATAAAAAATTGCTTCCCAGGGTTAAAATATACCCCGACTTCAAAGTTTCCGAGAAAGTATTTAATTCCTAGAAAGAAATTGCAACGAAGCTAGGTGTTGACAACCCAGAGTTATGCAAAAAGTGAAGCAGTGAAATATCCGAGACAAGTTTTCCACTTGGCAACACCAGTTGGCATTTACTACACCGAGCCGTAATTCACTGACAATCTACACAAAATCGATGTTAAAATCGCAGGGGATTCTTTGTCGATTTTGAAAACGATTTTGTGTTAGTTGTCGGTAGACTACGGCTCTGTGTAGTAACTGCCGCTCCACCTGAACCCGTGTTGCCAAGTCTGCGATTGTTTTTCATGTCCGCGGTTTGAAGCAACCCCAATACCTATAATGTGATATTTAGCCCCTAAAATGTGAATTTACCAGGGCAACCCTTCCAAAAAAATTATATTTTAACCCCGGGAAGCAATTTTTATCGGGGAACCTCCCGGAAACGCAATTGGGCTAGTTTTGGACTTGTTTTAAGAAGCAACTGGGCAGGATTTGTTGTGAAAACCTGGCAACCCTGATCTGAATGCACGTGCTGGAGATATACTTCTAATTACAGGAGCATCTTTACTGATGAGATGCGCATGAAAATCGCATTCGTTTTTTTGCACAGCCCTATCAGATACAATAACAATAAGGTAAAAAATGTCCATAAGTTCACAAAACATTTCTTGTTCATACAGAATTCTAGGCTCTCAAAGGACATTTGTGATTCAAATAATATTTTGAGGAGCCCAAATGGTAGAAGCCAGTACTGGAAGAAGTACATACAAACACACATCTTTTTTACATATATATATAGCAAGAATTTCCTATTCAACGTTTACAGACATGATACATTCATTTTTAATAGATTATTTAATAAATTATTCCTCTTTGATGTGTAGAAAAAAAAACACTTTTTTACCGTATGACAAAATCACTGGAGTCGATAAAGGACCCATAACCGGTCTCCCGAAGGTTCCCAGAATTACCGACTACAGAGCATGATCGACAGCGATCTGGATGCGCATCAACATAGCGTTCCTCAGCAGGGATCAGCTGGAATAATCTGTCCAACACTATGGTTAGATTGGATGGGCTCTCCTCAGCCTGTAGCCCCTACACACAATATACAAAGAAAAGACAATATAGAAATGAATAACCAAATCATGAATATTACATTACTACTACTACTCATACTACTTCTACTACTACTACTACTAATAATAATTTAGGAATAACTAAGAAGCCTAGTGTGTTTACTATTGATGTAAAAAGGAGAGATAATACAGTATAACAAGATCACTTGGAAGCAAAAACAGATTTTCAGTTTTCCAAATATTGTGCAGTTCTTAGATTTGGAAGAAAATTACATTATGTGGGAGAGAAGGGCAAAACAAATCACAAGAAATTACAAACGCAAATGTGAACCCCCCCACCCGCCAATTTGTAAAACATTCTAAGTTAAAAAATAAAAATAAAAATCACAAACCACTACAACAAACTTGTTAACTAGATGATAGGGCTGTGCAAAAAAATTGAATGTGACTTTCATGCGCATCTTGTCAGTAAAAAACGCTCCTGTGATTATAAGTACATATCTAGCACGTGCGTTCAGATCTGGGGCCTGTTCTTCGCACGTCTCCGATAAAAATTGCTAAATGGTTACGATTTACAGCTTAGGGAAATAAAAAATTCAGTATCTCAAAAAAAAAATTTAATATTAAATTTTGAGCTTGAGTATATATTTTATTTATTTTAATTTAGTTAACTTTGAGTATAAATACTGGGTACCTCCTGGGATAGTTTAGAACTTGCAACCACAATTATTGGAAAAACTACTGACTTGAAAGACTTGATCATCAACACCCTCCACAAGGAGGGCAAGCCACCGAAGGTCAATCATGAAAGGGCTGGCTGTTCATAGAGTGGTGTATCAAAATATATTCATAGAAAGATGACTTGAAGGAAAAAGTGTTGTAGTAAAAGGTGCACAAGCAACAGAGATTGCCACAGCATTGGGATGATTGTCAGGAAAAGCCAATTCAACAATTTGGGAGAGGAGTGGGAACACAAGGAGTGGACTGAAGCCAGAGTCAGCGCATCAAGAGTCACCACACTCAGACGTCTTCAGGAAAAGGGCTACAGCTGTCACTCCTGAAACAAAAAAATGTCGGAAGCATTTCACCTGGGGTAAGGAGAAAAACAACTGGACTGTTGCTCAGTGGTCCACAGTCCTCTTTTTAGATGAAAGTAAATTTGGCATTTCATTTGGATATCGAGGTCTGGTTTTTGGCGTAAGACTGGAGAAGGCAACGAATACAAGCTGCTTGAAGTCCAGTGTGAAGTTTCTGAATTCAGTGATGATTTAGGGAGCTGTGATGTCTGCTGGTGTTGGTCCATTTTATTTTATCAAGTCCAAAGTCAATGCAGCCATCTACCAGGAGATTTTGGAGCACTTAATGCTTCCATCTGCTGACAAGCTTTATGGAGGTGCTGAAATTTTTAGAAATTTAGCATCTGCCCACAGTGTCAAAACCACTTCCAAGTGGTCTGCTGACCATGATATTACTGTGCTTGATTGGCCAGCCAACTTACCTGACCTTAGCCTCACAGAGAGTCTATGGCATAAGTAACATCTGGCAAACAATACAGAGGAAAGAAAGAATTGTATAAACTTGTTAAATCATCTAAACCAACAACATGTATGTTAGGCCCTATACCATCTAAGCTCCTAAAAGAGGTGCTTCCAGAAGTCATAGATCCTCTTCTGACTAATAATACTATTATTGTCATTAGGATATGTCCCCAAAACCTTCAAACTGGCTGTTATTAAGCCTCTCATCAAAAAACCACAACTTGACCCCAAAGAACTAGTTAATTATAGACCAATCTCAAATCTCCCTTTTCTGTCCGAGATACTAGAAAAGGTAGTATCCTTACAATTATATTCCTTCTTAAAGAAAATGGTATCTGTGAGGATTTCCAGTCAGGATTTAGACCATATACTGAGTACTAAAACTGCTCTCAAATGAGGTTACAAATGAGGTCATCTGCAGGTTACAAATGACCTGCTCTTATCATCTGATCTTGGTTGTATCTCTCTATTAGTTCTTTTGGATCTTAGTGCTGAGTTTGACACTATTGATCACAACATTGTTTTGCAAAGACTTGAACACTTTGTTGGAATTAATGGAAGTGCATTAGCATGGTTTAAATTGTACTTATATGACCGCCATTAATTCGTAGCAGTGAATGAAGAGGTATCATATCAATCACAAGTGCAGTATGGAGTACCTCAAGGCTCAGTACTACGGTCGCTACTCTTCATGCTTTATATGTTACCCTTGAGAGATATCATCAGGAAACATGGTGTTAGCTTCCAACTGTTATGCTGATGATACTCAGCTCTATTTTTCTTCACGGCCCGGTGAAACACATCAATTTGAAAAACTAATGGAATGCATAGTCGATATAAAAAACTGGATGACAAGTAATTTCTTACTGCTAAATTCTGAAAAAACAGAGGTGTTAATTAAAGGGCCTAAAAACTCTGCATATCGAGTCAAGTCAAGTCACCTTTATTTATATAGCGTTTTAGACAAAATACATTGCGTCAAAGCAACTGAACAACATTCATTAGGAAAACAGTGTGTCAATAATGCAAAATGACAGTTAAAGGCAGTTCATCATTGAATTCAGTAATGTCATCTCTGTTCAGTTTAAAAAGTGTCTGTGCATTAATTTGCAATTCACGAGTTCACATCTACGTATATTAATACAGTAAGTTTGTATTTGGCGTGCTGTCCGGGTGGAGGGCTCCAAGCTCGGAATGTGGCCCGAACCCAGAGTACTCCCCCGGTTGTGGTGAGAGTAGATGGATCTATAAGTGAGGAGACATGGGGTGGAGGAGGGATGCTGAAAACTGTCAACGAACAGAGGTAGGTTCTGCTGTTATTTATACCTTGTCATGAGTTGATTACTGATTGGTCTCCACTTGTGTTAATCAGGTTAATGAACTGCGACTGCTCCTCCCGAACTTTGTTATAAAACAGCATTCAAGTCAACGATATCGCTGTAGATGAAGTGACCCCAACTATGCAAGCCAGAGGCAACAGTGGCAAGGAACCAAAACTCCATCGGTGACAGAATGGAGAGAAAAAAAACCTTGGGAGAAACCAGGCTCAGTTGGGGGGCCAGTTCTCCTCTGACCAGATGAAACCACCAGTTCATTTCCAGGCTGCAGCAAAGTCAAATTGTGCAGAAGAATCATCTGTTTCCTGTGGTCTTGTCTTGGTGGTCATCTGAGATAAGGTCTTCACAGGGGATCTGTATATGGGGCTCTAGTTGTCCTTGTCTCCGCTGTCTTTCAGGGCTGTAGAGGTCCTTTCTAGGTGCCGATCCACCATCTGGTCTGGATACGTACTGGATCCGGGTGACTGCAGTGACTCTCTGCAGAGTCATTGATGTGACTCTCCCCAAACTTCAAATGTTCGATAAGAGTCCTGCCCTGAACACCTTCAATCTGAAGGCCAATATTTCATTATAATGATAGCACCACCTGCTGGCATCAGAAAGATTGGCACATATATGGAATACATTTTCATATATTCCACTTATATTTATGAGTTTGAATACATATTTCTCACCGTTCACATTTTTACTAAAGCCACTTGCTGCCGGTGATCCCAGGTGCGAGGGCTCGTTCATCGCTGCTTGCAGCTTTAATTAGGGCCAGAGCACCGATGGTGTGAGGACCCTATTGTATCTGCTCTGTTTATTATATTATTATTCCAGTTCTTCTTCTTTTCAAAAATGAATCACATTTTTGAGAGCTTAAACATGCTCAAAAAGTCATGAATCTTTGCACAGGCGTCAAACCTGGTGAAAATATTAGTCTAATATAGGATTCAGAAGAGGGTGTGGCAAAATGGCTCGACAGTGCCACCTATACTAAGAAAATCAGCAGCCTTCCAGCTATGTTTCATGTAGGTGCACGGAAATTGGCACACACATTTAACACACCAATACCTACAAAAAAAGACTCTTGGAGCAAAATTCTAAACCCAACAGGAAGTCTGTTAATTTTAATATTATGAGCAAATTATTGTTTAATTTTTGTCATTTCCGTGCGTTGTATTTTAACAAACTCCTCCAAGAGATTTATTCAGATCAACACCAAATTTAGTATGCCTAATCTAAAGGCCTTTGCAATGTTAAATTGCGAAGATCTTGAGTTTTCGTTGAAGGGCGTGTCCGTGGCGGCCTGGCGAATTTCGATGATTCGCCCTGAAAAATAAAGTTGCTATAACTCAGACATACAATGTCGAATCTTCCCCAATCTTCACATGTTTGATAAAACTCCGAACCTGAACAGATTGACATGCCCACATTCAGTTACAGTCACAGCGCCACCTATTGGCAACAGGAAGTGACGTATTTTACACTGTGACTAACTACTCCTAGAAATTTTATGACATCAATGTCTTTTTTGTGGTCAGTCTAATCTAGAGGACTGTGCAAAGCTCAAGATCTTGAGTTTTCGTTAAAAGGCATGTCCATGGCACCGTGGAGAAGTTCAATCATGGAGAAGTTCAATCTTCCCCAAACTTGACATGTTCGATAAGAGTCCTGGCCTGAACACATCTGAAGGCCAATAATCCATTATAATGATAGTGCCACCTGCTGGCAACAGGAAGATTGGAACATATATGGAATATACTTTAATATATTCGACTTGTATTTATGACTTTAAATGCATATTTATCATGTTCACCTTTTATTATAGCAACTCGCAGGTGGTGAGCCCGGGTGCGAGGGCCCGTTCATCACCACTTGCAGCTTTAATTTTTCTTATTATTCTTATTTTTCTTACTCCAATTATTCTTATTGTATTTTTCTAGTGCTCAAATAAATAACTTGTATGATGTCTAAGATTCTGTCTAGTGTTTTATAATTGAAAAAAAAACTATGCAGTGGTATGTTTACTGACTAAATAGTTTGTAGAAGCCTTCAATACTATTGGGAAATATATTTTTGCATATTTGGGGGGTGGGGGTGTAGACATAGTCTCATAAAAATATATGCAGGAGTATCATTTTTCATGATATCTTTTTCTGATTTGAAATAGAAACTCATGAGACATGTGGCTTTCAACCCATTACTTTTCTAGATTGCTCCAGGACTCATTATATGTATTTTTATATCAAATAAAAATAATATTCAAGTGTGGTAAAAAAAAAAAAAAAAAAAAAAAAAAAAAAAGCTCTTCAGTGTCTATAACATTTAATATTTTTGAGCATTATCAAATCTGGTTGATAAAGCTGCAAGGGTCTTCTTTCCAAAGACACCAAAATTATGTTTGTAACACACTGAAGTAGGAAACTGTTACAATTATAAGTTAGGTAGAGCACTTTCAGCTGTGAGTCCCATAATGGGGGGTGCTGGCTAACAGGTTAAACTTTAGTTAGTGTGTAATGCTGTTGTTATAGTATAACTAACATCTGTAAAATTGTAAAGCTCAAAGTTCAATGCCAAACGAGATATTTTATTTAACAGAATTTGCCTACAACGAACGACCCGTTTGGACTACATCCCTCTAGTTCCTGCAGTAGGTAATGACGTCACTAAAACAGTTTTTTGACTAACCTCCCCCCTATGAATACACAAAAAGGGGGCGTGGTCTTCTTGCGCTCTGACAGAGAAGAGGAAGAGCTGCGTTTTTGTTTGTCGCCATGTCGTCTAAATGCTGTTATTTTGATCTCTGAGTCCAATCACCTTTGTTTGGCCTTCCCAGGGATGCTGTACTTAGAGATCAATGGTTATAATTTTTGTTTAACTCGGTTCCCCAAAATTATAATACACATGTAAAACTATGTGCAGCACATTTAGCTGAGGACAGCTTCCTCAATCTGTTTAATACCGGATTCACACAAATATTATTCTTGAAAAATGGAGCAGTTCCCTCTTTGTCTGGAGAAGGCTTTATTTATGGACCACAACCGGTAAGTGTATTTTATTATTTAAGTTGGTGCGTTTAACAGTTTCTGTAACTTATTAAACAAAGGGCAACGCTGTTTAGCTTTGTTAACTAGATGATAGGGCTGTGCAAAAAAATTGAATGTGACTTTCATGCGCATCTTGTCAGTAAAAAACGCTCCTGTGATTATAAGTACATATCTAGCACGTGCGTTCAGATCTGGGGCCTGTTCTTCGCACGTCGCTAACTCAGTTAGCTGGAATTGAATGTTGACATTTTGGCGTTGTAACGTTTGACCAGGCTCCAGTCCACCAGAGGGAGCCTTCACCTGAATATTGAATACTTCGCCCGGTGCGGATCCAGCGGAAGTCTCTAATCTCCTTTCTACCATCGAGTATCAAAAGGATCTACTGAATGGTTTTCAACACCAGTTGTTGACGCTACAAGCCACCAATGAGCATTTGACACAGTACATTCAGTCTCTACCTGCCCCACGACCTGACCCGGTAAGATTTGCGTTACCTGATAAGTTTGATGGCTCTCCTGACAACTGTGTTTGGTTTCCTACGACAGTGTTCTATCTATTTCTCTAACCAACCTGAAACTTATCACCAAGACCATACAAAGTTTTCATTTAACATGACCTTGCTTACCGGGAAAGCATTAGAGTGGGCTACTGCTGTTTGGGATCATGATACACATATCCAGCAGTTTTATAGTTATTTCACGCAATTGATTCGTGATGTCTTCCAATATCCTGCTGGGGGCATGGATGCAGCAACTCAACTAACTCAGTTACGCCAAGACTACAGGCCAGCTTCTGACTATGCTATCCAGTTTCGCACTCTCGCAGCACAAAGTGGGTTTAATGATGTTGCTTTGAAGCACATCTTTCGTTCAAGTCTGTCTGCTAAATTACAAGCGGAATTACTATGTAAAGATGACTCCCTCGACTTCTCCCAGTTTGTTACCCTTGCTATCAAGATTGACAATCTTTTACGAACTTAACCAAGTCCCAAGTCTAACTTCGCTTATGTGCCTACTATTACTGCGCAAACACCATGTCAGTCTGTTCCCTCTGAAGCCATGCAAATTGGACGAACTCACTTAACACCTGATGAACGGAGAAGAAGATTACTCAATCAACTCTGTTTCTACTGTGGTGAATCAGGACATCGCTGTTCCAACTGTCCTGTTAAACCTGCTGCAAACCCCTATTCAAGTTATCGAGAGAGTCACATGTTCAATACTTTACAAATCAGTTTATGCTCCCATCATTTTGTCAGTTGCTAATGAAAACCATCATTTTTCAGCGTTAATAGATTCTGGAGCTGCTGCAAATGTGATTCATCAAGATTTAGTTAAGCAGTTGAACATTCCTACAATCAAATGTGAGCCACCTATTGCTGTTACTGCCGTTGATGATGGTCCTGTCGGTAAAGGTCATATCACTCATCAAACACTTCCCATAAAACTTGTTTGGCCTGTTTCACATGGAAGAAATCACTCTATATGTTATATCATCACCATGAAACCCAGTTATCCTAGGATATCCTTGGTTGTCTACACACGAACCACAGTTTTCCTGGAGGGAGAAGGAGTTGGTCAGTTGGTCACCTCATTGTCACTCTCACTGTCTAGAGCTGCCCACCAAGCTTCCAGTCTGCACTGGACTGGACTCATCTAGCCAAGAATCCAACTTCACCACCCACTAATGTCCCTACTGAGTATGCTGACTTCGCCGAGGTGTTTAGCAAAGACAAGGCCACCAATTTGCCACCTCATCGCCCCCGGGACTGCGCCATTGACCTCCTTCCTAACACCTCTCCACCTAAGAGTCGTGTTTATCCGCTGTCTATTCCTGAAACCAAGGCCATGGAAGAATACATCGAAGAGGCCTTATCTTATGGGTTTATTAGGCCATCCACCTCTCCCGCTGCATCTGGGTTCTTTTTTGTTGACAAGAAAGATGGTGGTTTAAGACCTTGTATTGACTATCGAGCACTCAACGCTATCACTGTTAAGAATCGCCATCCTTTGCCTCTTATCCCTTCTTCTCTGGAGCAATTACGTGAGGCCAGCTATTTTACAAAATTGGATCTCAGATCTGCCTACAATCTCATCAGAATCCGTGAGGGTGATGAATGGAAGACGGCTTTTCTCACCAGCAGGGGGCACTACGACTATTTGGTTATGCCATGTGGGTTGGCCAATGCACCTTCAATCTTCCAGTCCTTTGTTAATGAAGTTTTCAAGGATCTCTGGAATAAGTATGTGATTGTCTACATAGACGATATCTTGATCTACTCTTGCTCCATGGAGGATCATATCTCTCTTGTAAGAACTGTGTTGTCACGCCTACTCCAAATGGTCTTTTTGTCAAGGCGGAAAATGCCTCCGACTGTGGAATCGGTGCTGTCCTCTCTCAGCGTCATGGAACACCCGGCAAGTTACACCCTTGTGCATTCTTCTCAAGAAAGTTAACTCCAGCCAAAATAAATTACGATATTGGTAACAAGGAATTATTATCCATCAAGGCCGCTCTTGAAGAATGGAGACACTGGCTAGAAGGCGCCCTTCATCCCTTTCAGGTCATTACAGACCACAAAAACCTAGAGTATATCAAGAATGCCAAGCGTTTGAATCCTCGTCAGGCAAGATGGGCACTCTTTTTCACTCGGTTCAATTTCGCAGTCACATACCGTCCAGGGAGCAAAAATAGTAAGGCAGATGCATTGTCACGTATCTATGACTCTGCCAATTCACAGATGAGACCAGAAACCATCTTACCACCATCCATCATCATCGCACCTATCCAGTGGGACATTATGGAAGAGATTCAACATGCCCAACACGAAGAGCCATCCCGTCCAGAGTGCCCAGCTGGGAAAATCTATGTTCCAACCTGTCTGCGTAACAGAACCATTCAATGGGTTTACACATCCCCTGCTTCTGAACAGCCTGGAATTAATCGCACCACGGCTTTGGTCAGAAATTCTTTTTGGTGGCACACATTATCTGCAGATGTCAGTAACTATGTACGTGCTTGTCAGATCTGTGCTCAGTCACGAACACCTCGACAATTGCCTGCAGGACTTCTAGAACCGCTACCAATTCCCCAACGGCCCTGGTCACACCTGTCTATTGACTTTGTCACTGATCTGGATTCACCACCATCATGGTCTCCATTGACCGCTTCTCTAAGTCTTGTCGTCTCATTCCATTGAAAGGAATACCCACTGCCATGGAAACTGCCGAAGTTTTGTTCAATCAAGTATTTAGGATTTACGGACTACCAGATGATATTGTGACTGATCGTGGGCCACAGTTCACATCCCGTGTTTGGAGAGATTTTTGCAAACATTTAAACATCAACGTCAGTCTCACATCTGGCTATCATCCTCAAGCTAATGGTCAAGTAGAGCGTCTTAATCAGGAGATTGGAAGATACTTGAGATCATACTGTAGCCATGAACAGGAGAAATGGAGCATATTCCTCCCATGGGCAGAGTATGCCCAAAATTCCCTCACTCACTCTTCAACTGGGCTTACCCCCTTCCAATGTGTTCTTGGATATCAGCCTCCTCTGTTTCCCTGGTCTGGGGAGCCATCTGAAGTGCCTGCTGTTGATGATTGGATTAGAAGTGAACAGGTCTGGGACAATGCTCATGTCCGTCTCCAGCGGGCTATTCGATCTCAAAAGATCCAAGCTGATCAACACAGACTTCCATATCCTGAGTATCAGCCAGGTCAAATGGTGTGGCTTTCCACTCGTGACCTACGCCTGAAACTCCCGTGCAAGAAATTAAGTCCAAGGTACGTTGGTCCTTTTAAGATTATACGTCAAGTTAATCCTGTTACATACCGTTTAGAGTTGCCTGCTAATTACCGCATCTCTCCGTCCTTTCATGTGTCCCTCCTGAAACCGGCCCACGGCCCATTGACCCCCAAACCACTGACGAAGAACCGCCTCCACCGCTTGAGATCGAGGGAGCTCCTGCCTACCTAGTCCGGGAGATCCTAGATTCTCGCAGGAGGAGGGGTCAGATGCAATATCTCATTGAATGGGAGGTATACGGCCCGGAGGAGAGATCGTGGGTATCAACTAAGGACATCTTGGATTCATCACTTATTAGAGACTTTCACCAAACTCACCCAGATCGTCCGGCACCCAGACCAAGGGGTCGTCCTAGAAGAACACCTAGAGGTGTTCCTAGGGGGAGGGAATCTGTAACGTTTGATCAGGCTCCAGTCCACCAGAGGGAGCCTTCACCTGAATATTGAACTCTGCCATTTCCTGTTCCTGCCACATCATTTCCTGTCTTGTCATTTCCTGTCACCCTGTATATAAGTCATTTGTTTGCACTGCCATTTTGCAAAGTATTGCCAGTTCACTGCCTTACTAAGCGTTATTTCATTGTTCCATTGTTGATACTTGTTACGATCTTTGCTTTTGCTCTTTTGACTCACGTTTTTGGATTACTGTTTTGGATTTGTCTGCCAGTGGATTGTTTTGCCTGTGTTTTGACCCAAGCCTGTGACCTGACCACGAGTTGTGAATATTGTTTGGATTTTATGCTCACATCCTATAATAAAGACCCGCTTATGGAATCCACTCAGCTTAAATCCTCCTTACAGGCGTGATCTTGGATCTGCTGTCATAGCAACAGGTCCGTAAGCTTAAACCTGCTCGGGAGCAGGCTTATTTCATGTAAACAGGATTAGATCGCTTCTCTTCAACCAGAACTGATACTCAAAATATGTCTGCTACCACCGCTACTTTATTACAAGAGTATCGTACTGATCCAGGGACAATAATTTAAAATAATCATATATATTTTTTTTTTTATAATATAAAAATGCTGTGTAGTCCATAACAGCCTACTATAGACACACCCAGTTTTATTCACTGAAATATTTATTTGCCATACAATTATTACTTCATAATTGTATTAGAGTCTTACACACATGCTATACAGATAATAGAGTCGTGCATTATCTTGAGTGATGACTGCTATTATAAGAGTGGCTTGATGGAGTGCAGGAGATGCAGATAACATGATATTGACCCTTAAGAAACTTTCATTAATGCTGGTACATAACAAATCTGCCCAAATATGAAATGAACAGATAATTTCTACATCGAAATAAAAATTTAAAGACTGCACAACTATTATAAATTGTGAATCTAAACAATTGGGAATCATGAAAAAAAATAAAAACATGTATCTATTATCTGTCTCATGTATCTATTATAACATTTATGTAGTTTTGTTTGCTTGGCTGTTTCCTTATAAAAGTCCAGAAATTTGTCAAGTTTTTCGTCGGGTGTCATTTTAAATTATATGATGTCATTACATTGCCGTCTGCCACCAGCCAATCGCTGCACTGCTGATCATGGTTTTGAGTATCGATACATATCCCCTTTTAAGCCAACACATGAACGCGCAATTATCTCAGATAACTCAATCCAGCGATACTAATCATTTTTATATTATTTTTAAATATTTTTTTAATTATTATTATCTTAATTTTTTGTCCCTGGATCAGTATGATACTCTTGTGATAAAGTAGCGGTGGTAGCATACATATTTTGAGTATCAGTTCTGGTTGAAACGAAGCGATCTAATCGTGTTTACATGAAATAAGCCTGCTCCCAAGCAGGTTTAAAGGTGCCATCTGTAATGTTTGGCAAAAAAAAAAATCAAGTCATACCCCACATTCCATACCAGATGGGGGCAGTATGCATCAATAAAGTGATTTGGTCTACTCTAGAGTTATGGCGTGCCGTCCTGTCCAAAAATAAGGCTACTGATTTGTCGCGTGAATTCACCGTACAGTTGCCAGTAGCCACTGAGTTTGCCACTGACAAGCCGGCGGTGCATCAGTATACACACTCACCTCACGCAGCGAACCGACTCAATTTCCTCACGCGAACGCCTCACTTTCCTCAGCAAACGACTCACTTTCCTCAGCGAACGACTCACTTTCCACACACAGCGAATGACTCATTTTCCTCAGCGAACGGATCACTTTCCTCACGCAGCGAATGACTCACGCAGCTAACTGACTCACTTTCGACTCACTCGGCGAACGACTCACTTTCCTCACGTAGCTAACCGACTCACTTTCCTCAGCTAATGACTCGCGCAGCTAACCGACTCACTTTCCTCAGCGAATGACTCGCGCAGCGAACGACTCACTTTCCTCACTCAGCAGACAAATGACTCTCTCTTCATGTAGGGACCGAATATTATAATTAAAGTGACTTCTATATTACATCCCAAAGAATATTTAGATATAATATGTAAATATTCAAAAACGTGTACATTTCAATAAAATGAAATAATTGCCTATTGCCTAATTTGTGAATGCATTGTTAACTTTTTTTTCTGCAGTCACTAGGCTATACTGATATATTTTTTAAAATCTATATTTTGTAAAAAATAATTCAGATGTCAATCAGGTGGAAAGTACAGCCCACTACTTTCAGTTCAGGGAAGAGAGCGGAAGGATAGCTGAAGCCCTTTGAAAGAGACCAACACCCGCTACAGGGAAACAACCACGCTCGGAATCACAAATCAAATCCGATAAGAATACCAGAGTAAACATCGGCACTGCTTTTAATCGCTGGAGACAACTGATGGACCTGAAAGAAATGAGGTTCGACTCCGAACTTGCAAGTTAGATGCTTTTAGTATTTCGCTAGAAGTTTGTTTTATATGTTTTTGTATTTGTTTTCGGGAAGTTATAACATAGAAATGTATCGAAGGCTGTTCGATAAACGTGCTAATGTTAGCGATGGCTAACCGTAGCTGCGTTTGATAATTAGCTAGCTATAACTTAACGTTACCCATTTTATTTTATCTGAAAGGTTCAGGTACGCTCTGCGAGTTATTCATGTATTGCAGGTTGGCTGGTGGTTATGTTGCCCGCATACCGCCTCCCATGGCCGAAACTGGTATTACGACACCTGTCGGGCCGGGGCTAGTAATGCTAATGCTAATTAAGGTTGATATCTTGATATCTATAGCACTATAACTTGACATTTTTTTAATGACATCATCGCCCTTATTTCTTCTCATTCTTTTGATGCGTGTAGGTCATGTTATGGATATTTTTACCTCAATTTTTGCATATGGCACCTTTAAGCTTACGGACCTGTTGCTATGACAGCAGCTCCGGGATGAGCTTTGAAGAATCAAATGATCCAAGATTACGCCAAATCGTCAACATTCAAATCCACCTAACTGAGTTAGCGACGTACGAAGAACAGGCCCCAGGTTAAAGAGATGGGTCTTTAATCTAGATTTAAATGCGAGAGTGCGTCTGCCTTCTGAACAATATTAGGTAGGTTATTCTAGAGTTTAGGCCCCAAATAGGAAAATGATCTGCCACCCACAGTTGATTTTGATATTCTAGGTATTTTCAAATTGCATGAGTTTTGAGAATGCAGCGGATGTGGAGGATTATAATGTAAAAGGAGCTTATTCAAATACTGAGGTGCTAAACCATTCAGGGCTTTATAAGTAATAAGCAATATTTTAAAATCTATACGATGTCTGATAGGGAGCCAGTGCAGTGTGGACAGGACCGGGCTAATATGGTCATACTTCCTGGTTCTAGTAAGAACTCTTGCTGCTGCATTTTGGACTAGTTGTAGTTTGTTTACTAAGCGTGCAGAACAACCACCCAATAAAGCATTACAATAGTCTAACCTTGAAGTCATAAATGCATGGATTAACATTTCTGCATTTGACATTGAGAGCATAGGCTGTAATTTAGATATATTTTTGAGATGGAAAAATGCAGTTTTACAAATGCTAGAAACGTGGCTTTCTAAGGAAAGATTGCGATCAAGTAGCACACCTAGGTTCCTAACTGATGACGAAGAATCGACAGAGCAACCATCAAGTCTTAGACAGTGTTCTAGGTTATTACAAGCAGAGTTTTTAGGCCCTATAATTAACACCTCTGTTTTTTCTGAATTTAGCAGTAAGAAATTACTCGTCATCCAATTTTTTTATATCGACTATGCATTCCATTAGTTTTTCAAATTGGTCTGTTTCAACGGGCTGAGAGGAAATATAGAGCTGAGTATCATCAGCATAACAGTGAAAGTTAACACCATGTTTCCTGATGATATCTCCCAAGGGTAACATATAAAGCGTGAAGAGTAGCGGCCATAGTACTGAGCCTTGAGGTACTCCATACTGCACTTGTGATCGATATGATACATCTTCATTCACTGCTACGAACTGATGGCGATCATATAAGTACGATTTAAACCATGCTAATGCACTTCCACTGATGCCAACAAAGTGTTCAAGTCTATGCAAAAGAATGCTGTGTCAATTGTGTCAAACGCAGCACTAAGATCCAATAAAACTAATAGAGAGATACACCCACGATCAGATGATAAGAGCAGATCATTTGTAACTCTAAGGAGAGCAGTCTCAGTACTATGATATGGTCTAAATCCTGACTGGAAATCCTCACATATACCATTTTTCTCTAAGAAGGAATATAATTGTGAGGATACCACCTTTTCTAGTATCTTGGACAGAAAAGGGAGATTCGAGATTGGTCTATAATTAACAAGTTCTTTGGGGTCAAGTAGTGTTTTTTTTATGAGAGGCTTAATAACTGTCAGAGTTCTGAACAGAGGACCCAAAAGCAGAGGTTATGCAGTACAGTTTATTGACTTATAACTTCAACCAAGGAGACTGCCGTCAGCAGACGCAGATCTGTGATTAAATAAAAGAGGATCCTTGACGGGCAGAGGTCAGGAACCGGAGTCCAAAAACAGGGTTTCAAAGAGTCACAATAGCTCTCTGCCCTTGTGCCCGGTGCTAAACACTCGCAGATGGCAGGTGAGTGACAGTCCACTGGTTGGAGGTGAACTGGGCAGAGAACAAAGGTGAGTGATTGGCTCTTATCCACGTAACTACAGGACAGGAAAAAACAAGACAAGGCGAGGGTATACTCCAGAGGAAAAAATGCTGAAGAGGTCGTAACTGAAAAACAGAGCGTATACTCAACGTTCAACAATAATCCGACAAAAGAAAGAGCAAACAGTGACTAGAAGTAGCCGAGGGAATTAGAGAGAGAAAAGGATCAGGTGAGAGATAATCAGTGTAAGTGTTGATTCTAAAGGGAAACAGCTGCGAGAGAGGAGGAGAAACATGAATGGGAATGATTAGTGTGAGCGCTAAGATAATAGTAATCAGCTGTATGAGTGTGCGTGTGTGAATGAAGGTAAGCAAAACAGGAGGAATGATGTCCTCCATGGCCATGACAGGATAGTACGAGAGTTCTGGAAATTTGGCTGAGACATGACAAGGCTCTGGAAGTTCAGCTGAGACGTGACGAAGCTCTGGTAGATCTGTGGTGATTTGACTGGTTTCATGAAGATCAACTGTGACTTGACTTAACTCACGGAGGTTAATGGTGACTTGACTCATGAAGATCATTGGTTACTTGACTGTGCTCATGAAGATCAACGGTGACTTGACCTTGTTCAAGAAGATCAATGGAAACTTGATCGGTCAATCTTGTTCATTATCTGGCTCGGCTCGGTGTTCATCTTCAGTTCTCTCTTCACAGCAGTTCAGTCAGTGTACTGTTTGAGTAAATTATTTACTACAGCATATTGGTTTGTTTTAATTCAGAGGGAGTGTCAACCACATTAAAAAGAAGTTAACAGCTTAAGTCATTTGTGGATTCATGCGTTTTGGAGACGCCAACCGTTTAAAACGATTCAGTTTGATTTGGTGAACTGGTTCAAAAAGATTCGGTTACATCGAATGATTCATTCGCGAACCTGATATCACACAGCAGAGATTTGAACTTTCTCACAACAGACACGGAAGAGAAGATAATGATGAATAAAGTTGTAGTTTTTGCTATTTTTGGACCAAAATGTATTTTCGATGCTTCAAAAAATTCTAGCTGACCCTCTGATGTCACATGGACTACTTTGATGATGTTTTTATTACCTTTCTGGACATGGACAGTATACTGTGCACACAGTTTCAATGGAGGGACTGAGAGCTCTCGGACGAAATCTAAAATATCATAAACTGTGTTCCAAAGATAAACGGAGGTCTCACAAGTTTGGAATGACATGAGGGTGAGTTATTAAGGACATAATTTAATTTCTTCGATGAACTTTAAGTGTTAGCTATCTGTTCATCCAAACATAAAACATTATTTACCCTGTTTATACTGTATCTGCAAGGTGTTCATTACACATTTTCCCTTTGTGTTAACATCAGTAATTATGAATGTCGAATGTCTGTTGATGTTGTGAAGAACCAGACGGAGTTTGATCCATTTGCAGCTCTTTATTTGGGATAGTCAAACAGACGGGGTCAAACGACAGCAAACTGAACAATGGGGGCGAGGTAGAGACAGAGTCGGGTAATCAGGCAGAAAGTCGAGGCAGGCAGAGAACAATCAATAACGTGAAACAGTCCAGGGTCAAGAGAATAAAACAAAACACGGGTATTAATGCTCAGAACTGACAGCCGGGGCAAATCAAGACTTCGCAATGAGTGTGTGTGTGTGAGCAGCTTATATGAGTGTGGAAATGAGGTGCAGGTGCAAGTGTAATTAGGCCCAGGTGTGAGGCCTTGTGGGAAATGGAGTTCATAGTAAAACTAATATTCGAGCGATGGCTCCCTCTGGTAGTGCAAGGGAGGCGGTACAGGAACCTCCTCTGTAACACATGACTCTTGTTAATGTATTTTACTCCGCCCCCAAACATATGGTTAGATTATCAATGCAATATTGGCAAGATTTGAAAAATTCTGATTTAACTATGAAAATCCTTAGTCGGGGACAGCCCTAATTTAATACTGTAAAGTGCTTTGACAAAATCAGTATTGTTAAAAGCACTATGTAAATAAAGGTGACTTGACTTGACTTGACTCTTTGTTTGATGTGAATGTGATGGTGTGGAAGAATTTACACTATATATATTCTTAGAAAATATATAAATTCCACTCTACCAAGAGTCTTTTGTTGTTTGATTATCATTAAATGTAGACACTTAACTAAAGATGCAAGATGAGATGCAAGATTAAAATAAATAAATAAATAAATAAAATTCTCAATGACCAAATACATGACTGGATAAATGATTTGAACTAATCATCTTGTAATAAATGTTAATTTCAGTTCTATTTTCTGAATATGAATGATCATTTGTAGTAGAAACAACAACACTCAAGCACTGCAAAATGTCTTGTTCAACTGACCGGCTTCACTCCAATAAGATTTCATCTGAGTCTCTTCAGACCTTAGAACTGTACACAAATTATGAGCTTCTAGAATATTTGAAGTTCGGACATAGAGAGCCGCGGTCCTACAGAGTTCAGCTTCAAA
The DNA here is from genome assembly GCF_023724105.1 of Carassius gibelio. NCBI lineage: Eukaryota > Metazoa > Chordata > Actinopteri > Cypriniformes > Cyprinidae > Carassius > Carassius gibelio. The sequence goes on from NC_068400.1 coordinate 223,957, forward strand.
CTTTCTCAAGTACACCTGAACAAGCTCATCAATATCTTCAGGATTACTAAAAATTTACTTTTTTGGCATTATAAAGCATTTGCATTTGTAATTTGTTATTTTGTTTTTAGAATTGTGATTTGTTCTGCATTTCTTGGGCACCATACAGCATAGTTCTAAAGGATTTAAACATTTAGGAAATGGCTGTGTCAGTGCAGCATAATTATTTATGACACTGTTGACCTATCAGTAAGCCCCATCACCCTTAGTTACTGTTGTAAACTCGTAAAAAAAACAAACAGATTAGCTATCTGTCTTACAATGACAGCTGTCAGTGTGAAAACTAGAGGTGGGCATAGATTATATTTTTTTAATCTATATTAATCTCACTGTGATCTTGAAATTAATCTAGATTAATCTAGATTAAAATGGCTCATTCAAATTCTGCCGAAGGCATTCAGAATATGTGTGTTACCCAAATAAAATTGAAAAACAGTAAGTCTTTGAGAAGGGGTTTATCAAGCTAGATGGTGCATTAGAAATGTACATCTCCTGTTTCCAAAATGCATAACAAACTGCTTGAAAAAGCTGTAAACTAATTCCACATTGCACAAGCGGGGACCCGGTGAAGGTTGTAGCAGTGGGCCCTGTTTGAAATTGTCTAATTTGCATGTTCGTTTATTTTTATTTAAAATCTTTACTACCTATAGAGTAGTACTGCATCCTTCATAACTCCAAAAAGTCTTTAGTTTTATTATATTCATAAGAGAAAGATAGTCTGTACCGATTTTTCCCGGAAAAACAAGACCGGCTGGAAGCGTGACGTGTGGGCGGAGCTAAAGAATCACAAACGCGAGTAAGCTTTTGCGTTGAGAGCGTTTGGAAGCTGTGACAGCTGTGAAGGCTGAAACTGAACGAAAGCAGCAGCAGCAACGACTCGCTCCGAGCGGGGCTCCGGCAGGTGAGGCAGACACACTAACAAGGAGGCAGAGATATTTTAAGCAGTTTTACTCACCGCATGCCGTTCCAACACACGATCGTGACCCTTTTTCGTTGGGATTGCATTATCCTTAAGAAATAAACGATGTGCAAATCCGGCGTCAAACTGGGCCTTGTTTGTAAAACAAGCATCTTCGAAATGCAGGGAACAAACAAAAATACTTGCACAACTCCGTTGATGCTCTGTTAAAATAAACTCCATCCACTGGTCCCTTAATGCTGTTTTTTTTTTGTAATCTGTGCAGGGTTGTCTTGCCCTGGCAACCAAAAACACACTCCTTTTGTGACATTTCGCGACGCTCTCGCTCTGATCAGTGAAGTCTGTTGTGCTCTCAGTGCTCTGCAGTGCTCGGCAGACGTGCCCTTATAAGGAAATTCCGCTCCATCTAACGTCACACAGAGCCATACTCGAAAAAAACTTTCCGAAACTTGTGACAAACCGGAAGTACTCCTTCAAACGTACAACTTAATTTTTGAAACTTTGTCCATGTTTAGCATGGGAATCCAACTCTTTAACAGTGTAAAAAACTCAGTATGCATGAAATAGCATTTCACCCCCCCTTTAAGTTTTTTTTTCACATTTTTAGGTGTCAAGGTACAGAAACTAAATAATTAAATGTAAAAAAGCACTGGATAGTCTTCAATGTAAAAATGAAATATACAATGAAACCAACATTTATTCAGACACCTTCAACATTTCTCACATTATTACAGTTTTGCTATATATATCAAAAAATATATCTGGTGTCTGAATAATTTTTGATTTGACTGTTAAAACTACAAAGTAGTCAAGAGCAGTGAGTGATTTTCATTTTCATTTTCTTGGATTAACATTACAGCAGCCAGTAGCTAAATTAGGCGCGGTCACTTTAAGAGACGATGAACGCATCCAATATAATACACATCCTATTTTTTTCCTCAACAGTTTACTTTCACTTAAGAAATAACTGACAGTTTTTTCGACCATAATTTCGAAGGTGGATATTTTGACATATTTCGTATGTATTTGTCGGCACTAGAGCAAAAATAAGCAAATTCGATGTTCAAGTGTTTTGATCAAAACATTTGAAAACGCTTATTTTTTACGTCTCGAGATGCCTTTCTCTGCGTGAGCCCTGAACACCAGAACACCGCGAGTACTGAATCGGGCTCTTTCACATTTTGTTGTTTGTTTCAAACTGCGATTTGTATTTGTTTTTGTATTTGCAGGAGAGACTTTGAGGAGAATTTTGCAGAAGAAAGCTCGGTTCAGTGTCGCTGTCCGTTAGGCTGGCCTCAACCAGTCGGTTATATAAAATATCAAGGTGAAAGTCATCATTGCTTGCTTAGTATAGACCCAGCTCCCAACCCAACTTTGAGAATAGATTAACGGCGATATTTTTTTTATCGCCCGATAAGAGTCTCGCGTTAACGCAGCACGTTAACGCTGATAACGGCCCACCACTAGTGAAAACCTATTTTTGACAAATTTTGTACACAGAAGGACCACCATTCATGTAGGACTTAAATATGCCATTGAGGGATATATAAAAGATTTTAAAATAAATATTGTGGGTATTAATTTGAAAATGTGTGTGTTTGGAATTGGGGTGGGGCAAAAGTATCAATTATTATATTATTATATTCATTTTTTCAGGCATGTTTGCTGACCAGTTAAGAACAGGGATACCATGGTCCTTAAACCAGGTACTGGTAGCTTTGGCACTGTGTGCAGGTGCCAAGTCCTGTTGGAAAATGAAATCTGCAATCTCCATAAAGTTGGTCAGCAGCAGGAAGCATGAAGTGCTCTAAAACTTCCTGGTATACGGCTGTGTTGACCTTGGACCTCAGAAAACACAGTGGACCAATGCCAGCAGATGACATGGCACCCCAAACCATCACTGACTTTGGAAACTTTACACTGGACCTCAAGCAACGAGGATTGTGTGCCTCTCCTCTCTTCCTCCAGACTCTGGGACCCTGATATCCAAAGGAAATGCTAATTTTACTTTCATCAGAGCACATAACTGTGGTCCACATAGCAGCAGCAGTCCAGTCCTTTCTGAAGCGAGATGCTTCTGACGCTGTCTGTTGTTTAAGAGTGGCTAGACACAAGGAATGCGACAGCTGAAACCCATGTCTTGCATACGTCTGTATGTAGTGGTTTTTGAAGCACTGACTCCAGCTGCAGTCCACTCTTTGTGAATCTCCTCCACATTTTTGAATGAGTTTTGTTTCACAATCCTCTCCGGGGTGCGGTTATCCCTATTGCTTCTAAACTTTTTTTTAAGAAATATTTTCCTTCCCTTCGCCTCTGTATCAATGTGCTTGGACACAGAGCTCTGTGAACAGGCAGCCTCTTTTGCAATGACCTTTCGTGTATTGCCCTCCTTGAGAAAGGTGTCAATGGTCATCTTTTGTACAACTGTCAAGTCAGCAGTCTTCCCCATGCTTGTGTAGCCTACAGAACTAGACTGAGAGACCATTTAAAAGCCTCTGCAAGTGTTTGAGTTAATTAGCTGATTAGAGTGTGGCACCAGGTGTCTTCAATATTGAACATTTTCACAATATTCAAATTTTCTGAGATACTGAATTTGGGATTTTCCTTAGTTGTCAGTTATAATCAAAACTAAAATAAATAAACATTTGAAATGTATCAGAATATGTGTAATGACTGAATTTAATATACAAGTTTCACTTTTTGAATGGAATTAGTGAAATAAATCAACTTTTTGATGATATTCTAAATATATGACCAGCACCTGTAGGTTGACAAGTTGAGGGAAAAATGGGTTGAAATTTGTACGTGTCATTTGTGTGAGAAAGATGTGTTTCACACAAGATCTGGAAACTGGGCAACCTTGGAATTTGTGGACGTGATTATTCATATGAGGTTTGGCCCATACAAATTATGGGAGTCGGAGGCAAATGTAGCAAACATATAAAATACTCCCAGTGGGATTTTTTAATAGAAAGATTACATATAAGGAACTCCCGCAAACTATCTTAACTTGCAATTGTAATTTTTCAAGTTATGATGGTGTGCGGGAGTTCCTTATATGTTGACACGACCTACCAGGTCTTATTTTTCTACGCACCTATTACTTACAGGTGTGCGATGAGTTCGTTCACTAATAGAAAGATTAAAAATATAAAATAAATATGGTAACATGTATAAACATGATTATAGCGGGATAGAATGGTAGAATATGGAAGAATTCCAGAATAAAAAGGGAGGGTTGAGAGGAAGTCCTATTATATTATAGCAACCTTAATGTTAGCTATAGCCAGAGATACCTTGCTAAAGCACAAGATGGCACTAATGTTCTGCTTGAGCAGATGAAAATTGTTAAATGTTTAGTGTCCTGACACATGCCAGGAGAGAACCAAACATGTTACCAATCGCGGCAAATGCGGCACCCCAAAAGCCACTGGCAGTGGAGATTGTGTAGTTATCCTCTGAGGGTGCCAAGAAGGAGCCCCAACTGTCTGTTGAAATTGTATGTGCCTGGTTTTGAACTAAATTTAGTTTTTACTCTTTTGTTTCCTTTTCCCCATGGACAAGGTCCCACTGGGTACTTTGCCAATAGCAATAACAAAAGAGGAGAAACATGCTCCAGATATATCTGTTGATATATCACTGAAATAATTTGTGTTTATTCATTTTAGATGGATAAAAGACATTTTGAACAAACTTTACAGACATATGTATGGTTTTTAATGCACACTGTTGCAACCTTGATGTGCTTTCATGCCAATCTTGAATGAATGACTGCATGTTATTTTAAAGAAAGAAAAAAAGGTTTCTCTTTACAATATTTCAATAAAATACAACATCCTCTCTAAATAGAATTTTTATTTAAAAATGTATTTCTCTAAGTCCCCTACTTTCATCTTCTCCCTTGTAAAGACCTAATTCTGTTCTGCTGTAAGTAGTGTTATGTGACTAACCTGCCACCATCTGTATGTCTCGTCTGGGAGTGTGCTGCTTTTCCTGGACATCAGTGGGTGGAAGGATTGGTTAAACCGTTCCATAAACCAGCTATCATTTTCATCATCAAGGTGAGTTATACAGTGTTGACAGGAACATGTTCTTCCTGATAAGCCCAGCACGGACCTGAAGAAGTACAGCGAGGGTTCTCTGAGTGTGTAACTGAACACAAACATTGAGAAGGTCATGGCACACAAAAGTCCTGTTAATGTGCGTATTTTCCTCTGGGTGAACCGAGACATTTTAAGCTTGAGTCTGTCTTTCACCCCAAAAGAATCCAAAGAGAAGTGAGGGATTTATAACGTATTCTTTGTTCTCCCACAAAAAAATAATTGAGAAAAATGAAAATATACAATTATGTGATTCTTCACTCTCCAGCAGGTGTCCACATTGTGAAGAAGAACATGTGAACCTTACAATGGGTTGTGAGGCAAGACAATGAAACAAATCCCTGAAAAAAAATCCTTGCTAGATTAAAATCCCTAAAACATACAGTCCTCAATCGTTAAAATGTTCTCCGGAAAAATTCCATAACATTCTGAGATCTTTTCTGGAGGATCTTTCTGGAAATATCAAACATCTGAGGACAGTGATCAGGATCCAGGTCAATCCAGGAGAGTGTGATCAGGATGCTAGTCTTCTCTCTCCTGATAATAATCTTGTCTGTGTGATCATCTACCTAGAAAAGCAAACACAAAATAACTTAAGACTAAATATCAGCACACATTTAGATTTTTTTCCTAATAGCTGAGATTCGTTTCCTAAAATTAAGCCTCTTTTATTTAATATTCAACCTTGTATGACAAAACTAAAAACTTTTTGTCAAAAAATGTTGTCAATGATCTAATTTAGTATTTGCTTTTAGCTACATGAATACTACAACAAAGCACCATTACACACTGTGAGATTTAAATAGTGTTCCTCAAACATTTAATACCAACTAGATAAAAAAGTTTGTCGACAAACTTTACAGTTTTTCTAAATTGATTTGGCTCAGTTCTCAAATGATTTTTTTATTTCCCAAAACACTAAAGGTGCTGTAGGGAACTTTTGTAAAAAAAATATTTTTTACATATTTATTAAACCTGTCATTATGTCCTGACAGTAGAATATGAGACAGATAATCTGTGTAAAAATCAAGCTCCTCTGGCTCCTCCCAGTGTCCTATTGCCATTTGCAGAAACGCCATCGCTCCCGGTAAAAAATAACCAATCAGAGCTGCGGTCCGTAACTTACC
>NC_068400.1:230641-305973 GCF_023724105.1 Carassius gibelio
AGTTCCGTTTCTCCCAAGACGGTAGGCGGAGATTATTATGCAAAGTGTTCCTAGTGACGTACATAGAGATGGGCAAAAGATTTGAAATCTATAACGACTCGTTTCAGCGATTCAGAGTCGACCTTACTTTAGAAGCCAATAACTTTATAAATCTTGTACTTTTTGGTTTAATTACTTTGCACATTGTTTACACTGACGGACAGCTACATCATACACTGTAATGCAGGTAATTTTTGATTTTCCATCTGTGTGGCTCTTTAAATACAATGAATAAGTAAAATACAGTGCAATCAGTTCGGACATTGCACAGTGCTCATTCAACAAATGCACAGATAAACAGATGAGTTTTGAGTCTGGATTTAAATGTGACTAGTGTTTTAGCACATCTGATCTCTTCTGGAAGCTGATTCCAGCTGCGGGTGGCATAGTAACTAAAGGCGGACTTCCCTTGTTTTGTGTGAACCCTTGGTATTTCTAACTCAATCCTAATGATCTGAGTGGTCCGTTTATATTCAGTGAATATATCTGCAATGTATTTCTGTCCTAGGTCACTGAGTGACTTATTGTATTAAAGGCTCCTGTAAGAGGGACTTTTATTATGAAACCAGAACTGTTATAGTATAGTACAACGTTAGGGGGCAGTGTATTTTGCTGAGCTGCCGCTGTTTGAAGTGTTAGTGTGATCTGTCCAAGCCATCAGCTGCAAGGATGATGCTTCCAGTTTGTTTGTGGAGATTGTTGCAGATTTAATATCAAGGTGTTAGTCACTGACCACTAAGTAAGCCTATTTTATTTAAATTTGTGTTAGCAGTGATCGCTACAGTGTTATATGCATTTATTCCATATAAACATGCCTAGACATATCCAATAACGATCATTCTTTAGTGTTCCGATCGGGAATATTATTTAATGTGTGATTATTTACTCTTTATAAAGATGTCAATCAGTGTTATGATGTCTTAACAACGTGATGTTGTTCTGTTATTCTGCTACAAGACCAAATGAGTGTTTAGCATTATGTTTATGTAAATGTTATTCATATGCGCCATGATTCTATCCATATATGGAAGCTTTATGGGACAAACGATCATTCATGACTTGATGTTTTCTGTAAAATATCTGGTCTCCTTTCATTTGACTGTTCAGGAGAGAAATGCCAATGTGAATAATTATGAATGCTTTGGTTTCATTATGTAACCGTAAATGTTACAATTGTTTATATAGATATATATCTTTAGTTTATTCATTTCTATATTGTATTTATTTTTGCAGACTATCTTCACCTTTGTACATCTGTGGACCTTCCTTTTCTCTACAAATACACCATTGAAAGCTAATCACCTGTCTCCTCATTATTGGTTATCTGACCGGCACCTAGGGGGGTTTACTTATCCATTACCTGATCAGAACCTAACAGTCTTAAAGTCTCTCCAACAAATTGGTGCTTCGATCCTGATGAGTATTCCCTTCTGACATGATGGATCTTGATGAGGAGATTGTTAGTGGAGCTCGTCCTAAACACCATACACGTCGACCAGCTCGTCTTAAGCAGTATGAAGTACAGTATACCCGCGTCAGACCTGTCGCGGAGTATGATCCACCGGACTACCCCCATCCTTCCAGCCTTACACCACTCCCCCTGTTGGTGACCTGGTCTGTTCTGATGGCTCACAGATCATATCCTCAAATTATCAGCCTCCACAGCATGCTGAATTCCATCAGCCATCCTTCTCCCCTCAAGCGGCTGGTTTCATTTCCTCTGCACACAAAAGTGAATTAGAGCACCTGCGTCAGGAGCATGCACAACTAATGCAGACTCATCAGGCTTTCCAAGCAGATCTGAGAGAGCTGAGAGAAGTCCGTGCGGAAGTCAGAGAATTAGTTCAAGTTGCTCAGTCACTTCGAGCTGACCTTAGTCTAACCAGAAGCCAGAATCTCTCAATAGCACAGCCGCAGCACGGCATAGCAGCTATCCAGTCTTCCTGTGAGACGGTATAAATCCACATCTTCGTGGATGAGGGAAATTTCGCTGATCTTCCCCCACCACCCTGGCCTGAGCCTGACGTTGACTGGATAAACCAGGTGGGTGACCTTACACTCTCTGACACAGGCGCCACTGTTTACCACCCGGTGATGCCAGAGAATAGAAAGTATTTCTTTGTGTTCCCAGCTACTGAAACACGCGCTCCTAAGCCTTATGCTCCTGACACTTGTGGGTTCCCCCCACCTCCTAAAGAGCTTCGAGAGTTACTCACATCTGCGGCCATGCCTTTACCTGCTAACAGAACGACTGTGCCTGTTACTTCACGATTCAGTTCAGTACCTGCTCATTTGAATCCTCCATCCTTTGCACCAAAGGCAGAGCCCGGTCTATGTTCTGTAGCACCTCATGCTAGGTCTGAATATTTATACCGGGGTCCTTCTCCTACAATTCCTAAGTTCAGCTGGTCTGATCCTGGTGTGTTTGCTCGGCTCCGGATAGCTCTGAAGAACCTGCTTCCACCAGATGGGACTGAACTTTTCTAATATCAGATCTTAGTGGATCACCTTAAGCTGGAGGAGGCTAGAATGATAGCAGATGCTTATCTTAACTCACCTACTCCATTCACTGATACGATGGCAGCGCTTCATGATTTGGTCAACCACATCAGCTAGCTTTAAGGAAGATTGATAGTGTCCTTGAGAGTCCTGACATAAAGAGAGGTGATATCTCAGCCTTCCAGAGGTTTGCTCTCCAAGTGCAGTCACTAGTGGGCCTATTGAGAACTCTGGGACGTGATGGTGAGCTGGAGATGAGATGTGGGTCCCAATTCGCATGCCTCCTAAGTAAGTTACCCCCTGAGCAGTGAGCTGAGTTTCATCGGCATATGTTCCTCCAACCTGGCACAACCCCTAATCTGACTGATCTTTCGAACTGGCTTCGTTATGAAACTTGGTGCCACAGTTATGATACTGAGCCTATGTCCAAGGGTTCACATGCAAAATCAGATTCAGGGAAAAGAACCGTGACCATCATACATGGAGTTGGAGAATCCCCTGTTGAGACTCCTGTCCATCGTAAAGGTCCTGTTTCAAAGACAACAAAGACAGAAATTTCGTTGACGAAGACTGTGACGAAAAATATTCGTCAACTAACCTTTTTCACGGACGAAAACTAAATAAAAAGTCAGATATGATGACGAAAAACGTTACGAAATATAACTGACACCTTAGTCAACGAATAAAGATGAGACGAAAATATATGGGAAGGACGAATGGAGAAGAGATCCAATCAGAGCGAATCTTTGAGGGTAGGTTGATCTATGCAGAAGCAGCCGCCAGCCGAGCCATTTTAAAAAGCCGCGGCAAATGCAAGCGCAACAGCTAAACAAACGCAGCAGCAGTTACACAGAAAAGAGAACAAAGATGAGTTTGCAGAAATTCGCACAGTTTCGAAGACGTTTTCATAACAGTTAAGTTGTTTACACAGGGAACTACACTGTGACCAAAATGGTCGCATACTGGTGTTCAGGGAGCAAGTCAAAAGTCTTCTTGCTTTTGTACCGACAACAAATACATACTAAATATGTCGAAATACCCGTCTTGGAAAGTGTGTTCGAAAAAGTCTGTGGTTATGTCTTCAGTGAAAGTAAAGAGTTGGAAAGAAATCGGATGTGTATCTTTATAATGGATGCATTTGTCTCTTAAAGTGACCGCGCCTAATTTACTAGCTCTGCTGTCAGTGTCTTTAATGTATGAAAATGAAAGTAAATCACTCACTGCTCTTGATTGATTTACTTTGTAGTTTTAACAAGAATTTATCCAAAGTCAATCCAAAAATCTGATAGAATAGATTATATTGTTTTACTAGTGACTAAAAAAAAATTATTAGGGACCTGACCATATTTTGCTTAAGTGTTTCTTTCTTTAATTGCTAATGCAACCTTTTCACACCACAGACTGAACCAAATTAAGCATTGCATCCGGCATTATCAAGATGAATTTGTTGTTCTGACACAGTTTAACCCTGAGTTATTGTCATATTTTATTACCAATTTCTAAACTACAGCAAATAAACTGTGATATTGTAAGAAACGTTGAAAGTGTCTGAATACATTTTGGTTTGATTGTGTATTTTGTTTTACAGTGAAGACTATGCAGTGCTATTTTAAATGAACAAAAACAAACTTAAAAAAATGTAAACATTGTGTAAATAGCACAAATAAATAAATAGAATGAACATACAATACAAATTAAACCCTTTTAAACAGGGCCCACTGTACAACTTCCACCGGGGTCCTTCTAACCCCAGCTACAAGACGGAGCAATGCACTGTGTGTACTGTAAGAAATAGAACAAGGTATGAGGTTTAAAAGATGGCAAGTAAAATAAAAAGCACATCTGTATGCAATACAGTTTCATTATTGTTGATTGTTATCCAGTAATTACTATACTATAAATAATTTGTGCGACCAAATCTTGTTTTGCGCCATTAACTGAAAAAGTTAGTAGCGCAAGTGCCACCAGTGGAAAAAGTTAGTGTAGTTCCCTGTTACATTATATTTAGTTGTGGTTGCACAGTCTTAGTTACACAGCTTTGGGTGATTTCAGTTGACTTTTTTCATTAGCAACACGCTAACGTTTTGCCGTGCACCTGGTCGAAGGGCAATGACAGAACAGAAATGTCAGAGCTAACATTAGGTCTAGGACGAAGACTTTTTATTGTTTTTGAGAATTGCACTTTATTTTTCTTAATGTTTTTGATTTTGCACAGACAGTAGAAGACAGTAAGTTTAGAGTTAGGTGGTTGTCTATTTCAATAATACTGTACTTCATCTTGAAAGAATGTCATATGCATTGCATATCATTCAGGACGAATGCATATCTGAGAGCATGTATATTTTACATTGAGAGCAGGCCTTATGTTTATTTTATAAATACCATTCCATAGCAGACTGATGGAAACATTTAGTCAAGTCAACTTGTCAAGTTGACTGTTCTACTAAAAAAAAAACTAGACTAAGACTAAAAGACTTAAGACTAGACTAAGACTAAAACTCTTATGATATTTAGTCGACTAAAACTAGACTAAGACTAAAACATTTCAGATGACTAAAATGTGACTAAAACTAAATGGTGTGTTATTCAAAAGACTAAGACTAAGACTAAATCCGAATTTGCTGTCAAAATTAACACTGGCCAAAGGGAAACTTTATTGTCCTTTCTGTGACAAGACTGAGCATTACCTGAGTCAGTGTGCCTCCTTCACTAAGCGTACCTCAGACCAGGTCAGGACTTGGATTCACAGTAACAACCGTTGTTGGCGCTGTACCAGGGCACACCATGCTGCACAGTGTGACCTTAACAAGCCCTGCAACATCTGCCAGGGCACCCAACTACGCCCTCTCCATGAGGTGAATGTCAGTCCATCCCCAAAGGAGGATTCAGCTAACATGGAGAAGAGCTGCCTAACAAATTCCTCCCAAGATAGATTCTTTCTGGATAAACCCTCTGTCAAAGGATGAGTTATGCTCAAAGTGGTTCCAGTGAATCTACATTATGAAGATCGTTCCTTGGATACCTTTGCTCTTCTTGACGATGGGTCAGAGAGAACCGTTCTACTCTCTACTGTAGTTAAGGCCTTGGGGATTCAGGGTATCCCAGAAAATCTTCCATTACGGACAGTGCAAGATGATATTCAGGTCATTCATGGTTTTTCTATTTCCTTTCAAGTCTCTTCCCTCTTTAAACCTCAGACCAGTTATAAGATAAATCATGCCTTCACAGCTGATCAGCTTAACCTGTCACGTCAGTCTTACCCAGTAGAACAGCTGCAACAGAAGTACAGACATCTGCGCGGTATTACCCTCCGTCCACTAACTGATGTCCAACCTTAACTTCTCATCGGTTCAGATCAACCCCATCTCATAACCCCGACAGAGCCTGTTCGATGGGGCGGAACGGGTGCACCAACTGCAGTTCACACATGCTTAGGTTGGACACTTCAGGGTCCTATACCGTCCATGGGCTGTCCTCCTACCCCACGGCAATGTCTGCTAACCTCCATGGATCCAATTCAGGATGAACTCCTTCAGAATGTTCAACAACTGTGGCAGTTGGATATGGTTCCACAGTGGGAGGGCAAAGAGGTAACCAGGTCCAAGCAGGATCAGGAGGCTCTTCAGATGCTTGACCATAAGACTCTTACAGTGGAAATGGAGGGAATCAACAGGTTGGCTACACCCCTACTGCGGAGAAAGGACATGCCTTTGTTGAAGGCACCTAAAGAATCAGTCTTACCTAACCTTCGCATTGTGCAGAGGCATCTACTGAAGGAGCCTGTCAGAGCTGAGGTCTATAAAGAGGAGATGAGGAAACTCATTGAAACAGGAGCTGTTAGGAAGGTGACGGACCCTATATCTGATTCAGATGAATGCTGGTACATTCCCCACTATCTCGTTAGTCACAATGGGAAGTTCCGCCTTGTCTTTAACTGCCCCTACCAGTATCAAGGACAAAGCCTTAATCAGTACCTGCTGCCAGGACCCACCCTCAGGGCCTCACTGTTGGGCGTCCTTATCCGTTTCAGAGAACATCCTGTGGCAGTGAGTGGGGATATTAAGGCGATGTTCCATCAGGTTTGCCTTATACCTGAGGACCGTCCTCTTCTCCGTTTCCTTTGGCGGGACCTGAAGATTGATGAGTCACCCAGAATTCTTGACTGGCAGGTATTACCCTTCGGCACAACCTCCATTCCTTGTTGTGCTACCTATGCACTACAGTGTCACGTGCGGCAACACCCCCTGACAGATGAGGCAATTAGATTCTCAGTGGAGAGGTGTTTCTATGTTGATAACGGCTTGCAGAGCCTGCCTACTGCTGATGAGGCTTGGAACTTGATTGATCGACTACGGAATATCCTGTCTGGAGCTGGATTCGAAATTCGCGAATGGGCCTGCAGTGATCCTACTGTGCTGAGACACCTACCTTCTCATGCACATGCTGCAACTGTGGACCTTTGGTTGACGCAGGAGAAGTCTGACATCCGGGTCTGAGCTGGAACTGGCAGACGGACACTTTGTCCTACAAATACCGACCTGTGATCTATAAGATTCCAACTTTGAGGAACATCTATAAGGTCCTAGCTACCCAGTACGACCCCCTGGGATGGCTTCTACCTTATTCCACTCGGGCAAAAGTCATCATTAAGCAGCTGTGGAACAAGCAGAGAGGGTGGGATGACCCCAACCTACCACCTGAGCTCTTCCAGTCCTGGAATGCATGGGAGGAAGAACTCCGATACCTTCCTTGTATCTCCTTCCCCCGGTCTTATGTTCCTCCTAAAGTTGTGAGGGACGGAGTCACCCATGAGGTACATATTTTCTCAGATGCCTCTGAGCAGGCAAATGGAGCGGTCGCCTACCTCCGGACTACTGACCAGGATGGTCAGACCTACCTGTCCTTCATTATATCACGCTCTCGTGTCACTCCTAAACGAGCTCACTCCAGTCCAAGACTGGAACTCTGTGGTAGTCTAGTAACGGCTCAGCTGGCTAAGTTACTGGAGACAGAGTTAACCCTACCAATCAAATCTATTTCCCTGTGGACAGACTCTACTACAGTCCTTCAGTGGTTGAATTCTGACTCCTGTCGTTACAGAGTCTTTGTTGGGAATAGAATCGCTGAAATCCAGGAGCTGACGGAGAAGTGTTCCCGGCATCATGTAATTTCTGCAGACAACCCCGCTGATGACCTCTCCAATACCTTGCTGTGCCAAACCAATGGTCTCAAGGACCCCCTTTCCTCCTCCAAGATCCCAAGGACTGGCCAGTAATCCCTAAGACTGAAACAAGGGAAGACTTTCGGGCCAACTTGGCTCCAGGGACTTCTCCAGAGGCAAAGTCCAGGGACTTCCCCTTCTCCAGGGGAAATACGGAGAAACTATTGGATTCTCCGAGGACGCGAAGCTGTCCGCCGGTTTCAACGTTACTGCCCAGAATGTCAACGTTGGAGGGCCCAACCGAAAATCCCTAAGATGTCAGATCTACCTGAGGCGCGCTTTCAGCTATACAAACCTGCCTTTTATTATTGCGGAATGGACTGCTTTAGGCCCCTTTTAGTCAAAATTGGTAGACATACAGAGAAGCGATGGGGCATTCTCTTGAAATGTCTGACCACTAGAGCGGTCCATCTAGACCTACTCCCTAGCCTGAGTACCGACTCATTCCTCATGGCTTTAAGAAGATTTGTTGCAAGGACAGGAACGCCAGCAGAATTATGGTCAGATCGAGGTATGAACTTTCGCGGGGGTGAAAGGGAGTTACGGGAAGCTTATGCTGCTTTGCTTCCTGACATAAAGGGGTCATCTTGCAGGCCAGAGGATCCACTTCCCCTTTAGTCCTCCATCGGCCCCTCATTTTGGTGGAGTTTGGGAGAGGGAAGTGAGATCAGTTAAATCTGCCTTATACACAGTTTTGGGAGCACAGTCAGTACCAGAGGAGGTCTTAATGACGGTCTTGCTGGAAGTATAGGCCATCCTTAATTCAAATCCCTTAGGGTAAGTTTCTTCAGACGTAGCAGATGCTGACCCAGTAACTCCAAATAGTCTCCTCAATGGGCGGCCTGATGGATCTCTGCCACAAGTCGTTTATCCAGTATCAGATTTATTAAGTCGCCAACACTGGAGACATTCTCAGGTCTTAGCAGACCGATTCTGGTCCAGGTTCATACGGGACTACTTCCCTAGCCTACAAACCCGGCAGAAATGGCAAGCCACTCCTCCCAACCTTAAGGAACAGACATTTGTTATGATGGTCGACCCCCAACGAAGCTCATGGCCTGTAGGAGAAGTGATAAAGACTCACCAAAGCCCAGATGTTCATATCAGGTCAGCTGATGTGTTGATAAAGGGTCAAGTTTATATCCGACCGGTAGCTCTCCTGGTCGTCTTGCCGGCCTTACCAAAGAATGGAAAGGACTTACCAAAGGACTTAATGCCCCGACACTGGCTAGTTAAGTCGCCTTTCATGGAAGCAAAGAAGCTCCGCCTCTTTGGGGGCGGCTGTATTAAAGGCTCCTGTAAGAGGGACTTTTATTATGAAACCAGAATTGTTATAGCATAGTACGACGTTAGGGGGCAGTGTATTTAGCTGAGCTGCCGCTGTTTGAAGTGTTCGTGTGATCATCAGCTGCAAGGATGATTGTTGTTTGAAGTGTTCGTGTGACCATCAGCTGCAAGGATGATGCTTCCAGTTTGTTTGTGGAGATTGTTGCAGATTTAATATCAAGGTGTTAGTCACTAACCACAAAGTAAGACTATTTTATTTATATTTGTGTTAGCAGGGATCGCTACAGTGTTATATGCATTTGTTCCATATAAACATGCCTAGACATGTCCGATAACGATCATTCTTTAGTGTTCCGATCAGGAATATTATTTAATGTGTGATTATTTACTCTTTATAAAGATGTCAATCAGTGTTATGATGTCTTATCAACGTGATGTTGTTCTGTTAATCTGAATATGTGAATATTAAAATCCCCTGTAATAGCAAAACAGTCAAACTCTGAGGAAATCATTGATAACATTTCTGTGACCTGTTCAACAAATACTGGAGAATATTTTGAAGGCCTGTAAATAATAATAAACAGAATGCGTGGAGCACCTTTCAGCACAATCCCTAGATATTGAAAAGACAAGTACTATCCAAAAGACACTTGCTTGCATTGATAGACATCTTTAAACAGAGCAGCTACACCTCATTAAATTAAAGTTAGGAGAGGGGCTGCTTCATTGAGGATGGTTGCACTTCAACTGTCTTCTAGGCATGTTTCATTTAGTAACATAAAATTCATATTGTTTGTGGTTTTACAGTCATTGATTAGAAATTATTTATTTTTTAGTGAGCGAATGTTTAAAGTTGCTAACTTGATGGCAGTGATTTGTGTCTTTTTCAATCAATCAATTTTAGTTTGATGCATAATAGGGCGCATATTAGATGAGTTTGCCCTTCGGCTTGAGATGGCCTTAAACTTTCTATCACATGATAAAACTGAAATAGAGAAAGCTACAGGCTCACTGGGTTCCCGCTTGTTCTGTAAACATTTGTGAATGTTGCTGTTATTGTAGCGGGGACCCAACACATATCACTGAGAGCTGATATCAGTTGTTTTTGGTTTTACTTAGAGATTAAAAAAGTTCGGTTTTTTGATGATACATGTCTTTTGTCTTTAATTGGCATGACACCACAGTAAGACACACCAATTTAATAATGATAACAATTTTTATGATGGTATATACAACATTATTATGGAACAACATTTTATTGGTGATTGCAGTTGGCAGGCAGCAGCATGTATTAGTGCAAACAAAATGAAGGGAATTTTCCATCTTTTTCCTTAGAGCTACTGTCATCGATGACAGATGTAACAGAAATGACTCGAACCAGACAAATTAAAGAGTCTATCAGGGCTGTGTTTGAAACAAGGAGCCGAATTCCTCAGGAAGTCATGAAACATTCTGTGCCACAAGACCCAAGCAAGATGACCAACCAACCAACTTGTTCACACAACAGCTTTCAACATTAACACCACTAGAACAATTATTTACAATTTCAATTCGAAGAAGAGAAATTTGGTGTCAAATTTGTTGTTCGTTAATGGAAATGCAACGCTGAACATCACATGTAAACCCATGAGATTTAAACACTTCCATTGACTTCGCCCACCCAGCAGAACCAGACTGAAATTCCTAAGGGGGGAAGGGCTTTGAACCTCTGGTCTCCACAGAAATATTTGTCAAGAGAATGGCAAAGAAATTGTCTTTTGTACATATATATGGACCAGAATGAGCTCAAAAAGACTTATAAATGAATCAGTCCATCGCTTCACTCCATATTCATTTATGTGTAACCTACACATTCGACTATCATGTTATAATCACTTATTGTGTATGTCTTTTGATAACTATAGGATACATAGTCATGTCTAGTATCGATATAATCGAATCTGCTTGCTTGAATTTATTCAGACAATCATTTATTTGTCAAATATATCATAACATGGTTATAGGAATCATGTCCAAAATTAGACCCTGCAAGAGTGGGAAAATTTGGACCACATGCTTGGAAAGATAAACATATGATTTATGATACCCCCGAGCCAAGACAATATCTGATTGGTCAAGACAACATTTGAGGTGTGGCCAACAGGCCAGTTTAAATACTTAGGACACCATAAAATCTTGCTTTTAGTTGTTAGCTTTGCTTCTGCTACTAGTCATGCCTGCTTTTAGTTTTAGATTTTTTTTGTCTTAGATTTATCTAATAAAACCTTATTCATATTGAAAATAGAAGTATATTTGTGTTTTGTGCTTACAAGTTAATGTCTTAAACTGCCGATCTTGTTACTGTGCTAATTGATAGTGTGTTCACTATACTTTGGATATTAATATCCAGCGCAGATTTGATGTTAAACGGCTCGTTCAGTAAATCACAGGGTGTCTCAGTGATCAGTCGTGAAACAGTGATTCTGTTCAAATTCCCTTGAAAATCTTAAATGATTCCCTTTGAGCTAAATTGACCTGTTTCCC
Source organism: Carassius gibelio (assembly GCF_023724105.1). Classification (NCBI taxonomy): domain Eukaryota; kingdom Metazoa; phylum Chordata; class Actinopteri; order Cypriniformes; family Cyprinidae; genus Carassius; species Carassius gibelio. The sequence continues at coordinate 242,211 of NC_068400.1, forward strand.
TTACACAGACTTAATTCAAAGCAGCAAAATACAGCGAGAGTGACTTACACCTTATTTGCCCCTAATTTACATTGCACGGGTCTGCGACACGTTACGGCTCTAACGCGGCCACTCTAGTCAATACTTTTGTTTACACCAGCAGCATCAGGGCACCTTTCAGAAGTTCCCAGAAGTGGCTCTCCACGCCACTGGGCTAAATATATAAATCTTTCCTATTTTTGACGGTAAGAGTGTGCACTCAAAGATGCTCTAGAACCTCTGCTCTGCTCACACGTAAATGATACAAGACAGAACCAATCACATTTCCATTACAAATTTGCACAAAACTTTGGTGTTATTTAATAAATGTTGATAAAAAAGTATTACAAAATGACGTTGTTTCCATTAACGAATGTTATGTGACTAAAACATATCCTTTTGCTTCTTGCAATAAGTCATGGCAATGGATTTTGATGGATTTTAGCTATATTTATTCAAAGGAGGCATATGCATGTATCTTTATTATTATTTCACAATAAATAAGCTGAAATTGTAGCCTAAGTTTGAGCAATTACATTTATTTAAATTGAACGTTAAAAGTTCAAATTGATCATGTTCTATTCTGAAATGTTAGTATAAAGCATACACTGTCAGAATAAAAGGTTGCATTTTACGCATGCAACAGCCTGTCACTGGCAGTCCCTTATGAAAATGAACCATGGTTTTACTAAAGTGACCGTGGTTTAACTGTAGTATTTGTAGATTTCCATAGTTACCACTACAGTAAACATATTCTAACCATGTGTTAGCAAAAATATAACCTAATAATTAACAATTAAGGTGTATTGAGTGTTAAAATGTGTTTCAAATATAAAGTTAACTTGATATAATTAACCACTTTATTCTTAGTAATTTAATACTTTAATACATTTCATAATTTAAAAGTTCAGTTAAGAAGCATTGTATCGTTATTGATATTGACGATACCGGTCTTTAAATGTATCGGTATCATATTGAAAATAAAATTTGTGGTTTCACCCATCCCTAACTTTGATGTCATGCATCAGTCTGTGCTTCAAGTCAAACACACCTGTTGGGTTTGTGGTGTTGTTGTTTTGCATGCTAGGGAATGTATATCCGCCATATGTAATTGCATCGATATATCATTGATCTCGATATGATACTTTTTTTAATCATATAAATATGTATACCAATATTATTTAAAATATCCATAAATAGCTTGTAATATCTTAGAGTGAATATACCTATAGTCCCTAAGGAGATGTATTAGCTTGATTATTTAACTATGATAGAAAACCTAAAGAGCATAAATAAACATATAAATATAAAATTCTGGTGGACCCTACCTCTAATAATAATGGGCCATGTGAACGCTATTAAGATGGTGACATTGCCCAGATTCTTGTATCTTTTCAGAACTTACCAATATATTTGCCTAAAAAGTTGTTCAATGTTTTTGACTATATTGTATTGCCATGTGTTTGGGGCTTCAAAACACATATAATATCTAAATTACATGTGTGCAAGCCAAGGTCACTGGGGGGTCTAGGTCTACCAAATTTTCAGCACTACTACTGGGCTGCCAATTGTAGAGCCTTAATGAACTGGTATGACCCACACCCCGATAGTTTCTCAGATGATCTTCCTTCATGGCTTGTGATCTCTCCTCATTGCTATTTACAGTCCCACAGACATCTAAAGCTGCAGTAGGATCCCACTTCATGATTAATAATTATCTTAAGGCAGGTGTACACGGTGTGATTCTGAAGCTCGGAACGTCGTGAGCCCTTGCACATGTCACGATTGAGTTTATACATAAATCGCAAGGAGGCAGTAAAACACAACAAAAATTTACTATGATTTTACAAACTATGCACTCATGCAACCCCACACCATCAGAGATGCAGGCTTCTGAACTGAGCGCTGATAACAACTTTGGTTGTCCTTGTCCTCTTTAGTCCGGATGACATGGCATCCCAGTTGTCCAAAAATAACTTCAGATTTTGATTCGTTTGACCACAGAACCGTTTTCCACTTTGCCACAGTCCATTTTAAATTAGCCTTGGCCCAGATAAAATGCCTGCGCTTCTGGATCATGTTTAAATATGGCTTCTTTTTTGACCTATAGAGTTTTAGCTAGCAACGGCGAATGACACTGTGAATTGTGTTCACTGACAATGTTTTCTGGAAGTATTCCTGAGCCCATGTTATGATTTCCATTACAGATGCATTCCTGTATGTGATGCAGTGCCGTCTAAGGGCCCAAAGATCACATGTATTAAGTAAGTTTTTTTCTGGCCTTGACCTTTACGCACTGAGATTGTTCCAGATTCTCTGAATCTTTGGATGATATTGTCACCACCGGTGATACAAGGAGACACAGGGAGAGATCCAAATGCGAGTACGTCTTTATTTAAGGGACATTCCAAAGAGAATAAACAGTCCAGAAAGGGGTCGATACCAAACAAAACCAAACCAAACATAAACAAACAAGGACACAAGTCAAGAGCATGACAAGATGACGGACATGAATGAACAAGGACTCCGTGACACACACTAAGACAGACCTGGTATAAATACACAGGGAGAGACGAACGCTAATGGGGAATTGACAGAGTGTGATGATTGATAACCAGTGACAGTGACAGATGTGAGGAATGTGGTTAATGAAGTGACTGACACCGTGGGGAAGGATGACATCTAGTGGATACCCAGGGAACACAACCCAGACACTGTGACAATACTCTCCCCCCCTCTACGGAGCGGCTCCCAGACGCTCCACGACAAGACACAAAACAGAGACCAGGAGGGAGGCAGACAGGTGGAGGCTCAGGGGGAGGGACAGAGGGCCAGGAAAACAGAGAGGAACAGGGACAGGAGTGAAAACAAAAAGCAAAAAACAACAACCAAAACACAGGAGATCAGAAAGGAAGCCCCCCAGGGCAGAGCAGAAGACCACCACAACCATGTGGTCGGGACGGACGCCCCCCAGGGCGGAGTAGAAGACCACCACAACCCTGTGGTCAGGGCGGAAGCCCTCCAGGGTGGAGCAGAAGACCACCATAGACACCCTGTGGACAGGGTGGAAGCCCCCCAGGGCGGAGCAGAAGACCACCATAACCATGTGGTCAGGGTGGAAACCCCCCAGGGCAGAGCAGAAGACCACCATAACTGTGTGGTCGGGGCGGACACCCCCCAGGGCGGAGTAGAAGACCACCACGTCCGTGTGGTGGAGACCGGAGTCTCCCAGGGCGGAGCCGAAGACCACCACGTCCGTGCGGCCAGACCAACAGGAGGAAGAGTCTGGTTGGGCAAGTCTGAAACAAAGAATCTGAACAAGTTAAGAGTAGCCTCCGTGGCCACATGCTCATAGAGTTCGACTGGGACATGACGAGGCTCTGGCAACCCTATGGTGATTAGACTGGATTCCACAAGATCAATGCTGACTTTACTCTGCTCCTGAAGATCCTTGGTGGTCTGACTCTGCTCATGAAGATCATTGGTGACTTGCATTTGTTCATGGAGATCATTGGTGACTTGCATTTGTTCATGAAGATCAATGGTGACTTGCCTTTGTTCTTGAAGATCACCGGTGACTTGACTCGGTCCTTGAAGATCACAGGTGACTTGACTTGCCTCTGGAAGGTCGTCGATGACTAGCCCTGACTCTGGAAGGTCGTCGGTGACTGGCCCTGACTCTGGAGGGTCATCGGTGACTGGCCCTGACTCTGGAGGGTCATCGGTGACTGGCCCTGACTCTGGAGGGTCATCGGTAACTGGCCCTGACTCTGGAGGGTCATCGGTGACTAGCCGTGACTCTGGAGGGTCCACGAACACCTGACTCGACTCTGAAAAGCCAACGGGCACCTGACTCGACTCTGGAGGGTCAACTGGAACCTGACTCGACTCTGGAGGGTCAACTGGAACCTGACTCGACTCTGGAGGGTCAACTGGAACCTGACTCAACTCTGGAGGGTCAATAGGAACCTGACTCGACTCTGGAGGATCAACTGGAACCTGACTCAACTCTGGAGGGTCTGCTGTGACTGTCATCCTGTGCAGCGGCACTGGGCAAGCAGCCATCTTGGGCCATGACTCTAGACAGGTGGCCATCTTGTGCTGTGGTGCTGGGCTGGTGACCATCTTGTGCTGTGGCGCTGGATTGCACTGGACCATGACTCTGGACGGGCGGCCATCTTGGACCGTGGCTCTGGACCAGTGGCCATCTTGGGCATTGTCGCTGGGTTAGCAGCAGTGGTGGATGAAGTACACAAATCAAGTACTTGAGTAAAAGTACAGATACGTATAGTAAAATATTACTCCAGTAAAAGTAAAAGTACTCCTTTTTCAATTTTACTCAAGTGAAAGTACAAAAGTGCTCAATTTTTATGTACTTAAGTAAAAAAGTACTGAAAGATAGATGTTTGAAATTTTATATAGGCTACTTAATTTAATTTTATACTAGGGGAGAGATCCAAATGCGAGTACGTCTTTATTTAAGGGGCAATCCAAAGAGAATAAACATTCCAGGCAGGGGTCGATACCAAACCAAACATAAACAAACAAGGACACAAGGCAAGAGCACGACAAGATGATGGACATGAATGAACAAGGACTCCGTGACGCATACTAAGACAGACTGGGTATAAATACACAGGGAGAGACGAAAGCTAATGGGCAATTGACAGAGTGTGATGACTGATAACCAGTGACAGCTGTGTGCAATGATTTAGGCAGAGATGTGAGGAATGTGGTTAATGAAGTGACAGACACCGTGGGAAAGAATGACATCTAATGGATACCCAGGGAACACAACCCAGACACTGTGACAGATATTATGCACTATACATGATGACAACTTCAAACTCTTTGCAATTTTTCTCTGAGAAACTCCTTTCTGATATTGCTCCTCTATTTTTCGCCATAGCATTGGGGGAATTGGTGATCCACTGCCCCTCTGAGAGGCTCTTTTTATACTCAATCATGTTGAAGATTGACCTAATAAGTTGCAAATGGGTCCTCCAGCTGTTCCTTATATGTACATTTAACTTTTCCGTCCTCTTATTGCTACCTGTCCCAACTTTTTTGGAATGTATAGATCTCATGAAATCCAAAATGAGCCAATATTTGGCATGAAATTTCAAAATGTCTCACTTTCAACTTTTGATATCTATATTGTATTGTGAATAAATATAAGTTCATGAGATTTGTAAATTATTCCATTCCTTTTTTACTCACAACTTGTACTGTGCCCCAACTTTTTTGGAATCTGGTTTGTATATACATCAGCTCTGTTAATGCCAGAAACCAGCTTATTCAGTACAAGGTGCTGCATGGATTACATTATTCAAGGGTCAAGTGAACACTTTTAAATAAGTGTGAATCTGCGAAGGGCTGTCTTTGTCATATTTTCTGGGCATGCCTAAAACTATGGTATGATGATTGTTCTTGAACTATGGTATGAATCTGTTCTTCGCATTTGGAAGAAAAAGTCGAAGTCACTATTCAAAACTTGGTTGTCAGAAATCTCCACTCTGCATGTGGAAAGATTTAGATATAGTATTTCTGGAAATATAGATCAGTCTGATGCTTCTCGGAGACCTTTTTCAATGACCTGTTAAAAACTTCTGTTAACGCAGATACTATTTGAAATTTAATTTTCTTTTCTTTTAATTGCTATCTTCTATCTTAATATGCTCAGGTAAAATTTCATTTTGATATTTGAAGTTTTTCTTTTCCTTTTATTATTTGACAGTGTTATTCCTGCTTCCTGGGGCCCATTTCACAAAGGAGGTTAAGTGAAAACTTATGTTAACCCTGAAATAAGGGAAACTCTAGGTTTTCTGTTTCAAAATGGAAGGTTTGTCAAACCCGAGAAACAGGGTAAGTCAAGCCCGTTTCTTAAAGAGAGCTAACTTATATTCAGAGTCAGTTACCATTGTAACTTACTCTATGAACCTAACCTGGTCAGGAGCAGGTTTTCTTCGTTAAACCCAGAGTTTCTTACGGTCTCCTCCCCCTTTTTAAACACTTCATTAATGCACGCTGGAAAAATGCTCTTCTTACAAATTTTTTTCTTTTCTTTTTTTACCCCAATTACAAATATAAAAAATGATAAAATAAAGATTGATGTTCTATATAAGAAAACAATATTAGATGCTTAGTCTTGTTTCCTGGGGGGTATAAATTAAGTGCATTTTACTTAAGTAAAATGATATGCCAGTGTGGTAATAAAAATAATCTTAATGCAAATGGAAATTTGCATTATTCTGAGTGTCTATTACTAAATGCAAATCTACTGTAGCTGTACCCTCAATCGACACATAAGGTTAAATACGACACATGTGAATAATGCCTTCAATGGTGTAGGCAGTAATGTTTTGGGCACAGAAAACTAGCTTGTAACGTGATTGATTGGGTTAGAGTCCGGCTTTTGCTGAGCTCGTTCTTCTCAATTTTCCCATCACATGTCACATTAGAATTTATTTTCAATAAAAATTAACAAAATGTTCTAAAAGTGGAAGTAAAGTGCCTATCGAGTGTTTAATAATGATACAACTATTTATAACTGTAATATATATAAGCATTTACAATCTGTTATTATTGCATCCTGTTAACATAGGTTTCATAGACAATTGGATGAGCTTTTGGGGCAGACCTGACCTGTTTAAAAGAGATGGTCTTCATCCCTCCTGGGGTGGCGCCACTCTTCTCTCTAGAAAAATGGCAAATAGTCTTAGTGTTTATACTTGACTAACTGGGGCCCAGGTCAGGAAGCAGACAGACTGGCTAAACCGACCGTCTGCTAGCTGCCTCCCGTCACAGAGGTCAGTTAATTCTCAGCACATAGAGACTCTTTCACCTAGATATCACACTATAGAGACTGTGTCTGTTCCCCGAACTAGAAAGTACAAAAAACGTCCAAACCAAGTTAAGGTTAATAATTTAATTGAGGTTCAACAAATAAAAAACAAATGTAATATGGATAAACAAATGATAAAGCTTGGCTTATTGAATATCAGATCCATTTCTACGAAAACACTTTGTAAATAATATGATAACTGATCATAATATTGATGTGCTCTGTTTGACAGAAACTTGGCTAAAACCTGATGATTACATTATTTTAAATGAGTCCACCTCCCAAGATTACTGTTATAAACATGAGCCGCGTCTAAAAGGCAAAGGGGGAGGAGTTGCTTCAATTTATAACAACATTTTCAGGATTTCTCAGAGGGCAGGCTTCAAGTATAACTCGTTTGAAGTAATGGTGCTTCATATAACATTATCCAGAGAAACCAATGTTAATGATAAATCCCCTGTTATGTTTGTACTGGCTACTGTATACAGGCCACCAGGGCACCATACAGACTTTATTAAAGAGTTTGGTGATTTTACATCCGAGTTAGTTCTGGCTGCAGATAAAGTTTTAATAGTTGGTGATTTTAATATCCATGTCGATAACGAAAAAGATGCATTGGGATCAGTATTTATAGACATTCTGAACTCTATTGGTGTTAGACAACATGTTTCAGGACCTACTCATTGTCGAAATCATACTCTAGATTTAATACTGTCACATGGAATTGATGTTGATAGTGTTGAAATTATTCAGCCAAGGGATGATATCTCAGATCATTATTTAGTTCTGTGCAAACTTCATATAGCCAAAATTGTAAATTCTACTTCTTGTTACAAGTATGGAAGAACCATCACTTCTACCACAAAAGACTGCTTTTTAAGTTATCTTCCTGATGTATCCAAATTCCTTAGCATATCCAAAACCTCAGAACAACTTGATGATGTAACAGAAACTATGGACCCTCTCTTTTCTAGCACTTTAAATACAGTTGCTCCTTTACGCTTAAGGAAGGTTAAGGAAAACAGTTTGACACCATGGTATAATGAGCATACTCGCACCCTAAAGAGAGCAGCCCGAAAAATGGAGCGCAGCTGGAGGAAAACAAAACTAGAGGTATTTCGTATTGCTTGGCGGGAAAGTAGCATATCCTACAGAAAAGCATTAAAAACTGTAAGATCTGATTACTTTTCTTCTATTTTAGATGAAAACAAACATAACCCCAGGTATTTATTCAATACAGTGGCTAAATTAACGAAAAATAAAGCCTCAACAAGTGTTGACATTTCCCAACACCACAACAGTTATGACTTTGTGAACTACTTTACTTCTAAAATCGATACTATTAGAGATAAAATTGCAACCATTCAGCCGTCAGCTACAGTATCACATCAGACAGTGCACTATAGACCCCCTGAGGAACAGTTCCACTCATTCTCTACTATAGGAGAGGAAGAATTGTATAAACTTGTTAAATCATCTAAACCAACAACATGTTAGACCCTATACCATCTAAGCTCCTAAAAGAGGTGCTTCCAGAAGTCATAGGTGTCAGGGTTTGGCAAAGGAGGAACTCAAGTGCAGACAGAATTCTCAACACGAAGGGTTTATTAACACAAAAGGGAAAACAAAACCCACAAGGGGGAAAACAACAACTAGGGCGGAAACTAAACAACTTAACAGGACGGGATTGACATGATAACAAACTCTTAAACACTAACTACAAACAAACACTCACGGCTACACAAAGACTTCTCAAAGGGGGTTACAAGGATAAACTTCTCTCACAAGCTGACCAGTAGGAACACATATGAGGTACAATGAACCGACAGAAGACAGCGCCCACTAGGGGATCTAAATAGGGGAACTAATTAAGAAACAACAGGTGGCACAGATAAGGCAATCACACCACAAGACTAGGATAACAAGGGGGACGGGGCAAGGGAACGAGACAACACAAGCACATGGCCCAAAGACAAGGCCATGTGCTTGTACACAAAACACGGGTCTGTCATGATCCTGCCTCAAGACTAGGGAAAAATCAAGGACACGAGGGCAGAATCATGACAATAGGTCCTCTTCTGACTAATATTCATTCCTCATTGTCATTAGGATATGTCCCCAAAACCTTCAAACTGGCTGTTATTAAGCCTCTCATAAAAAAACACAACTTGACCCCAAAGAACTTGTTAATTATAGACCAATCTCGAATCTCCCTTTTCTGTCCAAGATACTAGAAAAGGTGGTATCCTCACAATTATATTCCTTCTTAGAGAAAAATGGTATATGTGAGGATTTCCAGTCAGGATTTAGACCATATCATAGTACTGAGACTGCTCTCCTTAGAGTTACAAATGATCTGCTCTTATCATCTGATCGTGGGTGTATCTCTCTATTAGTTTTATTGGATCTTAGTGCTGCGTTTGACTTAATTGACCACAGCATTCTTTTGCATAGACTTGAACACTTTGTTGGCATCAGTGGAAGTGCATTAGCATGGTTTAAATCATACTTATATTACCGCCATCAGTTCGTAGCAGTGAATGAAGATGTATCATATCAATCACAGAAGATGTATCATATCAAGTACAGTATGGAGTACCTCAAGGCTCAGTACTAGGGCCGCTACTCTTCACGCTTTATATGTTACCCTTGGGAGATATCATCAAGAAACATGGTGTTAGCTTTCACTGTTATGCTGATGATATTTAGCTCTATATTTCCTCGCAGCCCGGTGAAACACACCAATTTGAAAAACTAACGGAATGCATAGTCGATATAAAAATTGGATGGCGAGTAATTTCTTACTGCTAAATTCAGAAAAAAACAGAGGTGTTAATTATAGGGCCTAAAAACTCTGCTTGTAATAACCTAGAACACTATCTAAGACTTGATGGTTGCTCTGTCAATTCTTCGTCATCAGTTAGGAACCTAGGTGTGCTACTTGATCGCAATCTTTCCTTAGAAAGCCACGTTTCTAGCATTTGTAAAACTGCATTTTTCCATCTCAAAAATATATCTAAATTACGGCCCATGCTCTCAATGTCAAATGCAGAAATGTTAATCCATGCATTTATGACTTCAAGGTTAGATTATTGTATTAATTGGCCAGACACTTTTATCTTAAGTGACTTACAGCGCTGTTATTACAGGACCTCAATCCCTCTGGAGAACCTGGAGTAAAGAAACACCGATGGAGATTGATCCAGCAACCTTCTGCTGACCAGTCCAGGGCTGCGTTTCCCAAAAGCATCGTAAGCCTAAGTTGATCGTAAAAACGATCGTACGATTGATCTTAATATTACGGTCTGTTTCCCAAAAGCATCGTAGCTTAAGTAGCACTTGAAAATCTTCGTAGATCTACGAGTGCTCTGGAGTAATCGTACATTCCCAAGTGCATCGTAAAAAGACAGATTTATGAGGACACCTGCAGGACAACCGGCAGATTACACTTTTATCTAGATTTAACACACTGCAACACAAGTAATATAATAATTTTGATTGTACTTTATTGAACACTTTATTGTACTCGTTTTTTGTTTACATGAATTTATAAATGAAATAAATAAAAAGGGGAAAACAAGAAAAAAAAACACATCTAAATTAAATGAATGAACAAAAAAAATCATAAAAGAAGTAATGTGGGAAATTTGCTTCAAAGACTGGGCAAAATAGGAATGAATTCAAAAAAATCTGTCAATGACTTGCTGACGTGCACGAAAACCAGCCATGTATTGGGCATTTCTTGGTTGGCCATGTGGTCCCATGCCATCTTCGTCCTCCACATCCTCCTCCTCCACCTCTTCATCTTCCTCCCTGTTAAGTAAGGGCACTCTCATAATAATAATAATAAGTTTTATTTATATAGCGCCTTTCCAGAGCTCAAGGACACGTTACAATAAACAAACAACAATAAAGGCAATTGACAAAGAGAGCAGACAGAACAACAATAGGCAAATGAGAGTGCAAGTACAGTAAGTGAGAATTGTGTAGATGGGGCAGCAACCAGCAGAGAGAGAGGAAAATAAATAAAGTAAAAAATAAAAAACACACTAAGACCTATAACATTCAGAAAATAGGTGTGTTTTGAGCATGGATTTGAATTCAGAGATAGTGTTAACAAAACGGAGTGATGGGGGGAGAGAGTTCCACATTTTGGGCGCAACAACACTGATGGAAGCATGGAAGCAAGGCGATGCCGAGGGACAACGAGAAGGCTGGAATCAGCGGATCGTAAAGAGCGAGTTGGGGTGTAAGGGAGAAGCAGGTTACAGAGGTAGGGGGGAGCAAGGCCATGCAGAGACTTAAAAGCGAGAAGGAGAATTTTGAATTTAATACGGTAAGCCACAGGCAGCCAGTGAAGATCATGCAGAATTGGGGAAATATGTGCAGAACGCTTGGTGTGGGTGAGTAGTCTGGCAGCAGAGTTTTGAATGTATTGTAATTTGGAAATGGAGCTAGCTGATAGGCCGATGAAAAGTGCATTGCAGTAATCAAGACGTGAGGTGACAAATGCATGGATGACAGTTTCAGCATCAGAGATACTGATAAAGGGACAGAGCTGAGCGATACGACGTAGATGAAAGAATGCCAATTTAGTGATGGAATTAATGTGAGAGTGAAAAGATAGAGAGGAATCAAAAATTACACCAAGATTTTTAACAGTACTAGATGGTTTGATAAGAGAGCCGGCGATCTCACAGGTGAAGTTAGTAGGAAGTTTATTAGTGAGTGATGAAGGTCCAGTGAAAATAATCTCAGTTTTGTCCATGTTAAGTTTTAGAAAATCTGAATGAAGCCAATCTTTTATTTCATGTACACAGGCAGAGATTTTGTCAGTTGTGAAAGATAAAGTTGATGTACAGGTAGTATATAATTGAATGTCGTCAGCGTAGAAATGATAATTAAAACCATGACGGCGGAGGATCTGACCAAGAGGGATTATATAGATTATAAATAATAATGGCCCAAGAATGGCTCATCTGCACTGCAATGTTGTGCAGCATAGCTGTTACTATTATTACTGCACAGCAGTTTTGTGGAGTAAACAAAAGACCACTGCTGGACTGGTGAATTGCCCGAAAGCGAATCTTCCACCTCCCTATTGTGCGTTCCACAATACTACGTGCAACACGGTGTGCCTCGTTGAAATTTGTCTCCCTGTTATTCATAGGATTAGCCACAGGCGTGAAGAGATATGGCCTCAGTGGGTAACCACTGTCCCCAAGCAGCCTCCACTGTCCCTGTAAGTTTTGTGCTTCCTGACCAACAGATGAATTGGTAAACATGAAGGAGTCGTGTGTGCTTCCGGGCCACCTTGCCATAATGTCTGTAATCAAACCCTTATGGTCACAGATCACCTGGCAGTTGATAGCTGCATAGCCTTTGCGGCATATATATACATGGCCATCCACAGATGGTGTAAGGATAGGGATCAAGGTACCATCGATCACTCCAATGACCTGTGGGATGTGATGATGTGTTAAAAAATACTGTTGTATTTCTGTGATGTCCTGTCTTGATGCTGGAAATTGAATGTGTTCCACAGCAAGTGGAAGTAATGCATTGGTGACCGCTTGAACAGCTCTTGAAACTGATGCCTTACTTAGTCCAAGCCCATCACCAAGTACCTGGAGAAAACTGCCTGTTGCATAAAATCTCAAGGCTGATAGGAGTTGGATTTCAGGGGACAAGGCAAAATTTCTCCTGGTGGCACGCATCAGCTGAGGTCCAATACTATTTAGCAATTGGGCTATTTGTCCTCTTGGCAGACGGTATCGCCTTATTATAGCCATGTCATCAAGGATATCCAAGGGGGTTTGATGCTGTCTGATGAAGGCATTTAAAGTCACCAGTCTACTTCGTGGTAGTCTCTGTCTTTGTCTTTCTCTGACCCTCAATTGAAGAACACGCTGTAGTGCAGCCATGATTTCCTCTGCAAGTCTAGTGAGGTGTAAACTCTATACTAATCCTAGCTTAATTGAAGAAACCATGTGAAGGTCATCAGGCTGTGATAATGTTCACATGGACATCAAAAACACTGCATATATCTTTATTAATTAAAAACATTGCATAGTTTTATTAATTTGGGTTATTCAGTTCCCCACAACCTGCAAAATACATTGTACAGTGAGATGAGTCATAACTACATATAGAAAACATTTCACATTGCACAAATTACTGAAACAATAAATCACATTACCTGTGTCTTCTGGCAAGATAATTGGCACAGAAATTGAGGGCCTTGCAAAACTCATCTCCTCTAGTGCAAGCCTCCTCTCTTCTAAGGCCAGTTTGGCCTTCTTGAGCTCAATGAGCTGCTGTTGGAAGTTGTTGTCTCTCTCATTGGCTTCTTGAAGGCATTGCCTACTGTCTTTCAAGACATCTAGTTTCTCTCTCTCCAGCTGCACTAGGTCCTGACTACAGCTACAGACATTCTCAAACTGCTGAGTTGTTGTGGCTGCAGTCTGGACCACTGAAGATGGAGGCTGTGGCCTGGAAGGGTTTTTTGGAGGACTAGGAGATGGTATGTGCTCGGAGATGGCAGATGAAACTGATGGTTCCTCTGAGCATGAAGGACCTGACTCAGGTTCAGGCTCAGGCTCAGGCTCAGGTTGAGTTATCCCTACTCCTCCATGGATGTCAATACCACCACTAATTCCATCTGAAGCACTTGTGCCAAGTATTGACAATGCCTTTTCTTCCTCGGCTGTAAGAAGGGGGGACTCATTGGTCCCACCACCTGTTTTTTTAATTGCAGTCCTCTGCAGTGCCCTCTTCCTTTTTGCCAGGCTTGCAAAATCCTGCCACTTCTTGCGGACCTCCTTCCCTGACCTTTGAACACCCCTGGTTGCAGTTAGTTTGGTAGCAATGTCCTCCCAGATGTTTTGTTTTTCTTTATTAGTATGGTGTCCTTTAAATCTGGTAAAAATCACATCTTTGTTTTTCTCTATCTCCTCTAAGAGGACATTAGTTTCATCCTTTTGAAAGGTATCTTTTCTTGTTTTTTTTTTGTTCAGCCATTTTGTCAGTGTCTCCGCCTGTATGTAGGTGCTTTATATAGACTTGATTGTCTTGATTGGTAATCCAAAACAGATGACAATTATTAGGTTAAACGTTCAGAATACGATTCCATATAAGGTTAAATTTCAGCACTTCGCGAATGGACAGCGACTCGTAAGTAGCACGTAGAGCGCGTTCTCGCGTGTTCTCGCGTGTTCATGTTAAGTGCATTTTTGGAAAACGCTCGTGGAATTGCTGCGAGCGTTCGTAAGTTTGCACGTAGAAAACGCTCTTAAGAGCTAAGTTACATCGTTATCGGGAAACCCGGCCCAGTTCAGTTCACTACCCCATAGAAATAATGAAGCTTTATCAAATTAACATGCAATTGTAAAAATATAAAATTAAATTCAACAGCCTTGATGTCCCTCTCATCATGATCAGATTGAGTCTGACTGCAGCAGTGAGGGATGTGATGGACAGATGTGGGTTCACCCTCTGTAAACATTCAAGAACAGAACAATGTCTGAATAAAGTTGTGTTTCATGTGTTGTTGACTTGTATTTTATTTATTGTGACGGTTACTTTTATTTATTATTTTACTTGTTTATTCATGTCTCGTGTTGTTGTCAGAAAATAAAATATAGCCTAATTGTTTCATTAACACATACATTAATTCATTACTTGACTGAATATTTAGATGTATTCTTCTTGACTGTATTTGTCTAGTGTGAAGTTATGCATAGATATGAAAAAAAAACGAATTACAATTTATTTTACAAAAAATATAATTAGTAGTCACCATTTATCATTATTATTGTTGATAAGTGTTGGGGTGGGCTAGAAATGCTTTCTGAGGTAATCTTAATTTTTAAGTAGTAATACTTACATTTTTCAAGTGAAAAATTAACGTTCTTCTCCAAAGGCGAGATCTTCAAGCAGCTGATCAACGTCTTATTTGTGCAGATATTACAAATACTGCAAAAGCTGAGGTAAACCGTACGAGGTAGGGTTGTGGAGTTACTGATGCTATGAAGGGTGTAGCAGAAATGAGTCAAATCAGACAAATCAAAGAGTCTATCAGAACTGTGTGCATTGAAACATGAGCTGAATTCCTCAGGAAGTCATAAATCAGTTCTAGTGCCACAAGAACCAAGCAAGATAACCAACCAACCAACTTGTTCACACAACAGCTTTCAACATTAACACCAATAGAACAATTATTGACAATTTTAATTCGAAGAAGAGATTGTCAAATTTATTGTTCGCGATTGGAATGCAACGCTGGACATCACATGTAAACCCAGGAGATCAAGTTAAATGCTTGCATTGACTTCCCCCCCCCAGCCAGTGAAACCAGACTGAAATTCCTAAGGGGGAAGGGCTTTAAACCTTTGTCTTCACAGAAGTAAGTAAGTAAGTAAGTAATTTTAATTTATAAAGCACATTTACACACAGCGCAAAACTGACCAAAGTGCTGTACAATGAATAGCTAAAAAGACAATCAAAATATAAACACATAGATTGAATAATCATAATTATATAAAACATTAATAAAAAATAAGCCTTCAATATCACGTCACACAACACAGAAGTACAGAAAACAAACAGAGGTACCAGGTTAGGGAACAAGGAAAGCCAAGGAATAAAAATGTGTTTTTAACCTGGATTTAAATGTAGCAATGGAGGGGGCAGATCTAATATCCTGGGGGAGCTGGTTCCACAAACGTGGGGCAGCAACTGCAAAGGCTCTGTCACCTCTCTGTTTAAGCCGTGAGCGCGGCACAAGCAGGAGCCCTTTGTTTGAGGATCTCAGTGACCTTTGAACCGAGTATGGTTGTACAAGGTCGGTGATATAGGTCGGGGCGAGCCCATTAAGTGCCTTAAAAACAAACAATAAAACTTTAAACTGAATCCTAAAAGGAACTGGGAGCCAATGCAAAGATGCCAAAATGGGAGTGATGTGCTCGCGCCTCCTAGTGCCAGTTAAAAGACGCGCTGCTGCATTTTGTACTAACTGCAGACGTCTAAGTGATGATTGTGGGAGGCCCAAGTAGAGGGAATTGCAATAATCCAGCCGTGATGTAATAAAGGCATGGATAACTATCTCAAGATCGTTAAAAGATAGGAATGACTTCAGGCGGGAAATCATTCTGAGCTGGTAAAAACTATTTTTAACAACAGAACTAATCTGTTTGTCAAGGCAGAGTTCTGAGTCAAGAATGACACCCAAATTTCTAGCATAGGGTTTGATAAATGGAGTGAAGTTACCTAAATGTTGTACCACAGTGCATCTTGCCTTGGGAGGACCAAACACAATCACCTCTGTCTTGTCACTGTTTAACTGGAGAAAGTTATCAACCATCCAAGTTTTAATGTCTTGGAGACAGGCCAGAAGAGATTGTATGGAATCCCTAGATTTTAGAGGCAAGTACAACTGTGAATCATCTGCATAGAGATGAAAAGAGATGTTATGCTTCCTTATGATGTCACCCAGTGGGAGCATATACAGGCTAAAAAGCATAGGACCCAAGATGGATCCTTGAGGGACCCCATATAAAACAGAAGCAGAGGATGAGGAGAACTTGCCAATAGATACTGAGAAGGTCCTATCATTGAGATAGGAACGGAACCAAAGTAATGCAGTCTCCCTAATGCCCACCTGCTGATCAAGGCGAGTAAGGAGGATGTTGTGATCGATAGTGTCGAAGGCGGCACTAAGATCCAATAATATCAGGATGGCACTATCACCTGAATCTAGTGTAAGGAGAAGATCATTGGTTACTTTGAGCAGAGCGGTTTCAGTACTATGAAATGATCTAAAACCTGACTGAAAAGGTTCTAGTATATTGTGAGTGGTCAAAAAGGGGAGCAGCTGTGACAGAACGGCTTTTTCCAAAATTTTAGAGATAAAAGGAAGCTTGGAAATGGGACGGTAGTTATTTAGGAGTTTAACATCGAGATCATGTTTTTTGAGCATGGGCTGGACAACCGCATGCTTAAAACATGTAGGGACAGTTCCAGATGCAAGACATAGATTTAAGATGACCAGAATGGAGGGACCGACTACATCAAAAACATCCTTTATAATAGAAGAGGGGATAGAATCAAAAGATGAAGTAGTAGGTTTCATATGTGATACTAAATTCCTCAATTCAATGAGAGAGATGGGCTGAAATTGGTTAAAAGTAGCCAGAACCCCTGAGCAACCAGGTGGAGCCCTTACTTACTACTTACTTACTTACTTACTTACTAAAGTTTATACTTGACTAACTGAGACCCAGGTCAGGAAGCAGCCAGACTGGCTAAACCAACCGTCTGCTAGCTGCCGCACGTCACAGCAGACATTTAGTTTTCAGCACATAGAGACTATTTCACCTAGATGTTACACTATAGAGACTGTGTCTGTTCCCCGAACTAGAAAATACAAAAACCGTCCAAACCAATTTAAGAGTAACAATTTAATTGAGGTTCAGCAAATAAAAAAAACATACAATATGGATGAAAAAATTATAAAGCTTGTCTTATTAAATATCATGTCCCTTTCTACGAAAACAATTTTTGTAAATAATATGATCACTGATCATAATCTAGATGTGCTCTGTTTGACAGAAACCTGGCTAAAACCTGATGATTACATTATTTTAAATGAGTCTACCTCCCAAGATTACTGTTATAAACATGAGCCACATACAAAAGGTAAAGGGGGAGGTGTTGCTTCAGTTTATAACAATGTTTTCAGGATTTCTCAGAGGGCAGGCTTCAAGTACAAGTCGTTTGAAGTAATGGTGATTCATATTGCATTATTTAGAGAAACAAATGTTAATGATATATCCCCTGTGATGTTTGTACTGGCTACTGTATAAAGGCCACCAGGGCACCATACAGACTTTATTAAAGAGTTTTCTGATTTTATATCCGAGTTAGAGCTGCAGATAAAGTCTTGATATCCATGTTGATAATGAAAAATATGCATTGGGATCTGCATTTATAGATGTAATAATAAAACCTTCGTAATCATCGGGAAGAAGGAGGCGGGAACCGGCAGACAATCAAATAAGAAACTTTAATTACAAAATAAACACAAAACTGCGCATCAGCCCCTGATGCAAGCAAATAAAAACCAAAACATAAAATAAAGCCCAGGCCTGGTACTCTCTCCTCCTTCACTGTCATCGCTCCAGTTTTATATGCTTCCATCTCCTCCATGGGACTCGGTGGGTCAAGCAGGTGTCGCTCATCTCCAATCACTCCACCGGCCTCGCCCATTCCCACAGTCCTCGGCCCCGCCCCACTCGTCACAATAGACATTCTGAACTCTATAAGGGTTAGACAACACATCTCGGGACCTACTCATTGTTAAAATCATACTCTAGATTTAATGCTGTCACATGGAATTAGTGTTGATGATGTTGAAATTATGCAGCCAAGTGATGATATCTCAGATCATTATTTAGTTTTGTGCAAACTTCATATAGCTAAAACTGTAAATTCAACTTCTTGTTACAAGTATGGTAGAACCAACACTCCTACCACAAAAGACTGCTTTGTAAGTAATCTTCCTGATGTATCCAAATTCCTTAGCATATCCAAAACCTCAAAACAACTTGATGATTTAACAGAAACTATTGACTCTTTCTTTTCTAGAATTTTAGATACGGTTGCCCCTTTACACTTAAGGAAGGTTAAGGAAAACAGTCTGACAGCATGGAATAATGAGCACACTCTCACCCTAAAGAGAGCAGCCCGGAAAATGGAGCGCAGCTGGAGGAAATCAAAACTAAAAGTATTTTGTATTGCTTGGCGGGAAAGTAACCTATCCTACGGAAATTCATTAAAAACTGCTAGATCTGATTACTTTTCATCTCTTTCAGAAGAAAACAAAAATAACACCAGGTATTTATTAATTATTTATTTCCCCAAATAAACTACCTTTTTTCTATGATCCCCATCACTCCTACAGATAAATGGTTCAAAACTCTTAATTCATTAACAACACAATTTTATTGGAAAAACAAAAAACCCAGGATATCACTCTCAACACTACAAAATAAAAAATCACATGGGGGGCTTGAGGCACCAAACTTCCATCACTACTTTCTGGCAAATCAATTAAAGTACATAGTTAAATGGATCAATATACACAAGCATAATTATCCTTGGCTAGAACTGGAACAAAACCAATGCACAAATATCTCAGTTGCAGACCTCCCCTTCCTCTCACAATCAATCAAGAAATCCAAACTCTGCCAAAACATTACCATCCATTCAACTCTGACAGCCTGGTGGAAAACGAACCAAATCACAAAATCATCACTAGAATTAAACAGGTTCACCCGACTCTGGCACAACCCAGAATTCATGATACAGAATAAACCTCTTTATTTCCCCACATGGGCACAAAAAATCTTCACGACTTATTTGAGAACCAACATTTCATGTCATTTAACACACTCGCACAAAAATATGGGGTTGGGAGAGAAAAATTCCTTCAATATCAACAACTTAGACTTCAAATTAAAGATTAAACCACACTTACCAACAATACATTACAACCTTCCCAGCTTATAGAAGAAATTTTGAAAATTAATAACTTCAAAAAATTAACCTCCCAACTATATACATTGATTTCCAACCAAAACACAACAATAACACTCCCAACAACCATGTGGGAAACCGACCTGGCCATCTCTTCCAACCCTGAGTACTGGGAACAAATCTGTAAGAATACATTTTCCATGACCGATAACACAAACCTGCAGCTTATACAATATAAAGTTATTCATAGAACTCACATCACCCAAAGTAAAATGTTCAAAATGGGCCTACACAACACCGATATTTGTTCACAATGCACTTTAGGTAGCACAGACGACTATTTGCACGCCATGTGGCATTGCCAACCAGTTCACTCTTTTTGGATTACAGTCACTGAGACACTGTCCACTATCCTGAGCCACAGAATCCCATCATCACCAACACTTTGTCTCATAGGCGACTTTTCCAAAATCCATATCCCGCAAAAATACAGGAATCCATTGCTCATCTCTCTAGCTGTCGCTAAGAAAGTAGTTCTCCAAAACTGGAAATCAAAAAATTCTTGCCACATCAAACAATGGACAAATTTAATTTCAGAATACATCTCAATGGAAAAACACAAGGCACACAGAAGGAAGCAATCATCATCAGCCTTTGAAAACACCTGGTCCCCATTTTTGACATTTCTTAACACCACACAAAAATAATTACAAGCCAAATGTACATTACCAGATATATACCTCACTACTTTCGTTATGTAAGTTTATATATTCTTTCTTTTCACTTTTGCTTTTGCCCTTGCAGCTATCACTGCATACATACACACAGTATCCACACCTATGCATAACATGTTTCAATATTTTTTTTTTTCTAACATCCACTAGGGCTGTTTTTTTGTTTTTGTTTTTTTCTTATATATATTGTTACAGTAGATTAATGGAATTAGTTAATGCATTTTCATTGTACTGCTTTGTTATGTTATGTTATGTTATGTTATGTTATGTTAAAAATGCAATAATAAAAAAAAAAAAAATATTTATTTCCCAACATCACAGCAGTAATGACTTTATGAACTACTTTACTTCTAAAATCGATACTATTAGAGATAAAATTGTAACCATTCAGCCGTGAGCTACTGTATCACATCAGACAGTGCATTATAGATCCCCTAAGGAACAGTTCCTAACTATAGGAGAGGAAGAATTGTATAAACTTGTTAAATCATCTAAACCAACTGCATCATAGGGCCCGACGAAGGAGGGGGCGCCGCCTGAGGAGGAACACGATCATGATATCTACCGAGGGGCAGCAAATATATTTATAATACTAGTGCTAGCAAATATATTTAGTGTGTTCAAAGTGAATAAACTATCCTAATTATTATTTTAAATTGGCTTACTCAAATATTTGGTTTTCCTATACTTGTTGAGTCTACTTATTTTTTTATTTGTCATAGTTCCAAATGTAGTGCTTAAAGTTTTTCAATTCATAAGATATATTTCCTTGATTACACAGATTTAAAAGTTGCTAATAGAAAGTGTAACAATTATTCATCATAGAAGAACAAGGAATATACAACAGACAATGATTTCAACCGAAAGGGAGCAATTTAATTTCAAATAAATAAGCAGATGATGTATGTCTATTAAAATGCTTAATACACATACATCATATTTACAATGATTTCACAATATGTGACATAGTCAGACTGTACACTAAAATGGGACAGCTCGAAAACAAGCATAAAGATACAGATCTGAAATCTTTAAACATCTCATGAATTTATCGTTGATGTGCAGAGATATATATATATATATATATATATATATATATATATATATATATATATATATATATATATATATATATATATATATATCATTGTTTTTTTTTTTTTTTTTTAAATAATTAAACCAACAACAATAAATAGTAAAAGCACATCAACGAAAGACTGTTTAGCAGTACCATCATTCCAATGGTTTAACAATCCAGTTTTTGAAAAGCACAAGAAGGCTTCTCAGCTTTTCTAAATTATTATAAGCTTCCTTACTGCCTTGAAAGGCTGCCTCACAGGTTGTTAAATGTCTGCTGCACTTTTGCAACTGTTGCAACTCGTTTTTTAGATCCTCAACGTTCTGTATGATAGCTTTCAGCTTGTTGCACATCTCTTTGTTGAGACCCTTTAGATCAGCTGCCTCCTGCAAATAAGAGCTGAATGTAGCGATGAGATTGCATTTGAGGTTTTCATGCTTATTTGCCTCCTTAATGCATCCAACTGAGTGGGACCTTTTGTGATTCCTCAGGGCTGAAGCAGCTGTCTTTTCCTTCAAAAAGAAGCAACCAGTCACTATTAAGAGCCTTTTTTCTCCTCCAAAATCTGTCTAACACCATCATATGAAATAAAAATACCAAAGAATAGTTATATTTTGGGCCATTTTCTGACTCATGACTTGTAATATTTCTTACATATATGTTAATGTTCTTCACAACCCACTAGATGATTGCTCAACCAGAACAAAATATGTAATCTTAGTTTATACAGTAGAAACAGGTTTTTAAAAACCCACCAGATATGTAAAGGCATCTTCACCCAATGCTGCCATTTTTTGCATAGCCACAATATGTGCAGAATGATTGGTGTGTAGTAAAGACAGCAGCAGGAGTAAACCTAGAAATGCAAGAGAAAAATGTTATTAAAAGTCTTTTAATAAATTAAAAAAAAAAAAAAAATTATATATATATATATATATATATATATATATATATATATATATATATATAAAATTGCTTAAACATCTAAAAAATAAAATAATCTAAAATGTAAAAATCTAAAATCTAAATGATCATTAACTGATGTTTTGTTCTGTAGATGTTGACAGAATGAGGATGTGCTACATGAACTCTAGTTTTTCTTAGAGAAAATATTGTAATACTGTTAAGTCTAAATCTGAAAACAGACTTACCAGTGGTGCAAAGCTGTATTCTGTATGCCATGTTGAGACACTTTATTGATGTGCATAGATGCGTTTAGCCATATTTAAGCTCTCCAATTGCTCATCCATTATCAATTAATCAGTGGGGATTTTTCACTGATGCATAGTTGCAAAAACCTCTGATTCACACATATCCAAACTCATTTTCTCCACCAACGGTAAATGTTTTAAAAATGTTTGCAATAATATGAGTTTTTGGTGTCTATATATTTTACATATCATAATTGTATATTTCATTAACTTATATTATATTATATTAACTGATATAATATATAATTTACAAACATAATAATACTGTGCTACCTTAAATATACAGATATTTACCAATATTATACAGGTGGTAAAACAGAAGGCCACATTCTAAATGAGAGTTAATCAAAAGCGCTTTTATGGGCAACAAAGGTAAAACAAGACAAGGTTTGTTTTTATTTATCTATTTATTTTATGACATTAAAATAATGCTAGAAACATTAACAAACATTACATTTGATACTCAATAATGTACACTTGTGACATATAAACTAATAGTTAGATGAATTAAAAAAAATGGAAGAGTTTACTGAACTTTAAATACATAAAAACAAAAGTAAAAGCAATTGCATACGCAATACTGAGGAAATATATATGTGACCATGGACCACAAAACCAGTCTTAAGTGTGAATTTTTCGAAATTGAGATTTATACATCACCTGAAAGCTGAATAAATAAGCTTTCCATTGATGTATGGTTTATCAGGGTCGGACAATATCTGGCTGAGATACAACTATTTGAAAATGTGGAATCTGAGGGGCAAAGAAAACTCAAAATACTGAGAAAATCACCTTTGAAGTTGTCCAAATGAAGTCTTAGCAATGCATATTACTAATCAAAAATTAAGTTTTTATATATTAACAGTAGGAAATTTACAAAATATCTTCGTGGAACATGATCTTTACTTAATATCCTAGTGATTTTTGGCGTTAAAGAATAATATTGACCCAAACAATGTTTTTTTGGCTATTGCTAAAAATATACCCCAATGACTTAAGACTGGTTTTGTGGTCCAGGGTCACATATGCACATAAATATGTATTGTATATGATTATGTTTATTATAATTATATACCGATCCCTTTGAGCTGCATGTGCCACATAACATTTCAGTTATAGGCCTATTAATTTTCACTTTTCAAAAAAATTTAATCATTTTTAATTTTCAATAAATGCCTCTCTGAGCTGATATGCATTTAGAAAATGGTGAGGAAATGTTTCAGAATGTATCGGGATGGTTGCATCAACAAATAAATCCACAGTCCCTGGGGTTTTGCACTTTTTTTTCAATCATTATTATGCATTGCTTACAAATATTAGCAGAACAGGAATCAGTTTAAAATATTTATCTAAGCAAAGAACAGCCACATGCTCCGCACCATCCTACCTCTGCTCCCTCTTACGAATTTATATCTCCTCCTGATAAAAATCTAATTCCATAATATTATCATTTACTGTTCTTCGGAGGTGGAATTATCTTCCTAAACCCTATCTAAATCCACTGGATCATCTGGATGAAATGAGATAGAGCTGTGTGTCATCAGCAATGGTAGGAGAAACCACTGGCCTGTAGGATGGGTCCCAGTGATGTAATGTATATAAAGAAGAGGAGGGGTCCAAGCACTGATCCCTGAGGAACCCCAGTGACCAGTCAATGTGCCTTAGATACCTCCCCACCCCAGGCCACCCTGAAAGACCTAGTGAGACAGGATACAAACCAGCAAAGTGGAATCCCTGTGATGCCCAGTGATGAGGATGGACAGGAGGTTCTGATGATTCACCATGTCAAAAGATATATCCAGCAAAATAAGAACTGATGATTTGGAATCAGCTTTCGCAATCCACAGGGCCTCAGTGTCTGACAGTAGTGCACTCTCAGTTGAATGGCCACTCCTGAAGTCTGAATGGTTGTGTATAATGATACCTGGTTAAAAACAACTTGTTCTAGTTTTTTTGCTATTAAAGGAAGGAGAAAGAGATGTCTGTAGCTATATGTAAGTGAAGTGTTTAATGTCGGTTTTTTGAGCAGTGGGGTTACCTGGGCCTGCTTAAATGCTGTGGGGAAAGTGACTGTGAGAAGAGATGTGTTTATGATGTGTGTGAGTTGTGGTAAATGTGTAGTTGAGATTGTTTGGAGAAGGTCTGAGGGGATTGGGTCTAGTGGGCATGTTATCTGATGGCTGTATAGGTGAAGTTTGGATACTTCTGTCTCAGTGAGGGGACAGAAGGACAAGGGGGAAGTTTAGGCGTGAATGTGGTTGGTTTGAGTTTACTGTATGTGTGTGTGTGGAGCTGAGAACTGACTACTGATTGTTCTGATTTTTTCTGTGAAGAATGTGTCAAATTCATCAGCTGTTATAGAAGTGGTGGAGGGGGACAGAGTGGGGAATCAAATGTTTTGAAGAGGTTATGTGTGTCTGTAGCACTGTTTATCTTGTTATGAAGATATATGAAGATTTGGTGGTATGGACTTGAGCAGAGAAAGATGAAAGCAAAGACTGATACATACTCAGGTCAGACAGATCTTTTGATTTGCATAATTTTCTCTCTGCGGCCATGAGTTTGCACCAATGCTCATAAAGAACAGTGGATAAGGGGTTAGAAGGAGTAGCCAGTGCTGGCCTGGAGGAGAGAGGACATTGTCTAGACAAGAAGTTAAAGTAGAGCATAAAGTGTCAGTTGCTGCATTAACGTCCAGAAATTAGGAAATGGGTAGGTGAGGGAATGTTGTCTGCACTCTGCAGTATAATTACGTGTGTAAATTAAGTCAAGTTGCCTGATTTGTGAGTGCTTGTAGTGGTAAGGTGTTTGAAATCAAATGAAGCTACAGTAGGAGTGAATGGAAGTCTGCAGCTTGTTTGTCCAGATGAATGTTAAAGTTGCCAAAGACTTAAAGTAGACTTCTATCCTCCACTGTTGGGGAAAGTTACTTTTAAAAGAAATGCATTACGATATTCTGGTACTCACTAAAAAAAAGAAACTAATTATGTAACTTCAGAACTTTTTATTCAAAGTAATGCGTTACGTTACTTTTGCATTACTTTTTAAATCTGGGCAGGATCTGCTTTTTGTTTTTAATATAAAAAGTTGTTCTTTCTTTTACAAATGTAAAAGCCCTTTCTCAACAAAAGTGAAATGAATATGCCTCAGGCTGAAGGAAATGTAAATTCATGTCTGCACAGTAGGGCTGTTCGATTACACAATTATTGGAATTGATCCAATTCCTGGTCCTGGAATCGATGGTAATCGGTTCCAAGAATCGATTCCTCACTGTTGTTTTCGATTCTTGTTTTTTTAAGATTAAAGGAACCTAATCTCACCATGATGACTGCAGAATAGGTAGTATAATGTATTATTCCTATAATATGAGAAAAAATATGACTATTTTAGACGATACGAAAATTGCCTGTGAAATTAGTCATAGCCCAGCTCAGCAGGGACATGCGTTTATTGCATTAATTAGATAAGACATGAAGTGTCTAAAATAAATGTGCACAGTTCAGCTGAATGATGAAGTTTACTATGTATATTTTGCACAATATTAACAAACTGTACACTGAAACAAAATAACCAGAACATTAATGACTGATAGAGCTCATGGGAATAAGGACAGCAGACCAACCAGCTATTCTAGGAAGGTGCCCAGTTGCCCAGGAGGCCGTTAAATTACCACTACATGGATTTTTATAGGAGCTTTTACAGTAAAGTTCAATAAAGTTTATCGTGGACCCCAGTTTAAAAATGCTTTAACTTTTAGGTTATTCAGTTTAAGTTTGTTTTAGTACTTCAACCTGAAATAAATTTAAGTTATTATTATTATTATTTGTAATGTGTATTTTAAGTAATTAAATTTTTTATTAACTTAGTTTCAGTTAACAATGTTAACTATTCTCTGTGTAATGTATAAAACAGAGAATAAATTACTTGAAGCAATATGTAAATTTTTTAGTAAACACTGTATTGGTTTTAAAGTCAAAAACTAAAAAAATTGTCACTTTAAGAAAATTAATAATGCTTAATTGTATGCTGTATAATATCATTATTATTCAATGGAACACATTGCTAGTTTTGAATCCAATGGTAATTTATTTATGCTCCAAATTGGTAAAAGACATGTTTCATGTTCTCCATTACACAAGATCTTTGTTAATAGGGCAGTTTAAAACTTTCAAAGTGGAATTAAGACTATAAACCTTGATGACGTAACTGTGATTCAGAGCACCCTCTGTAAAAGACCTGTAATGAGAACGCTCTTATCCTGATATCTCTTATCATAATTTTTATTGCTGACATCATGTGAAATTGCAAAATGTGACAAAAACCAGACTTTGCCGAATATAAATTTTTAATCTAATAATGAAATCATACAGAAGAATACAAAGTCTTATGTCATCTTGGTGGTTTGCTGAGTGTGTTAATTAGTAAGATTTTAATTGCTTTGAGCTTCTGGTCGAATTCTGGTAGAATTATTTGGCCTCTTTTGGTTCTCATCAAAATTGGTACATTGTGATGAAGTGTTGCCACCATAGACTGTGGTTGCCAGCCACACTTGCAGCCAGGGCCGGTGCTGAGATTTTCGATGATGCTGGGCTGAGCATACATGAATATTCATGAATTTCCTGTTTCACGTTAAAGCGACTATACATTACATACTAAATATTAGTATATTGTCACTGAAACATAAACGATTTTCAAAAAGGTATGTTTTAGCATAGAATGACATTATGCTTAGATTATTGTTGTTTTTATTACTATTGTTAATATGCAAAATAATTTATAGACTGTGTCATGGTTAGTGATATAATGTATAAATAAAATGTATGATGATTATTCTGTGTCATTCCTAATCGTTTTATCAATCATTAAAAAAATGTTTTTAATAACAAAGTGAAAGCTGAATGCACACATGAACTGTAATATAAACATTCTTAATCTCTGTATTTTTTTATTTATTTACCCAAAAATTATCAATTTAGTACATAAAAGGCACTATATAGTTAAAAAAAAAAAAAAATAAATGTAAAAATGTCTTATGTCTTATACTGCATTGTGGTGCACTTGAAAATAATTTTGACTCAAATGTGTATTGGTCAAGTTTTGAAATCCACAACCTTGCAGTACTTTAACAATGTTTTGCTTATTTTCTACAAACTTATAACAATTAAAATGTTTTGTAGTTTAATAACAAAAGGCTAAATCAAACCATGCAGTAATTTGTATATTTTCATTTCAAAGATAAGAGTAGATTGCTTTTGCAGAATAATAACTGTGGTGGGGGGGCGTGGTTTAGCAAAGTTTGCAGCGGGAGAGAGGATCAGGAGACGAGCGGTAAGTGAGTGGTTTGGGCAGAAATTATTATCACCTGTTTCTTGTTCTAGTAATTGGCGTGGAGAGGGTATAAAACGTCAGGAGAGACGGAAGCAAGTGAGAGAGAGTGGGACTGCTGACGGGAGTCGAGACCGGAAACCGGAAGCCGGAAAGCGAAAGCACCGAGTGTATGCAGCAAAATAGAAGTCACCATATGGTGTTTGAAAACGTTTGTTTAATTTCTGTTAATAAATATACGTCAGCAGTCCAGCCGACCCCTTGTCCTCTTCCTTACCCATACGAACTCACAACACTGGTGCCGAAACCCGGGAAGGAAGACGGACCGACGCCGCCGCCATGCAAAAACCCGTCCTCCACGCCGCTTGCGGACATCATTTCTTCCCTCGCGGTCCTCCACCGCGAGCAACACCAGGCGCTGCTGGATCTGAGGACCGACCAGGAGCGACGGTTCCAGGCCATCGTCCAGGCCCAGCAGGAGGACCGCGAGAGGTTCCGGGGCTGGTTCGATCGGGAGGTTCGCGCTGAGGCCGCCGGGCTGCCCGCCATGCACCTGCCACTGCACAAGATGGGGGCCCAGGATGATCCGGAGGCCTTCCTGGAACTTTTTGAAAAGGCGGCTGAGGCCTATGGGTGGCCCCGTGAGCAGTGGCCGGTGCGCCTTATTCCCCTGCTCTCCGGCGATGCCCAGGTGGCCGCACAACAACTGCCAGTGGCGAACCTCCTGGTCTTCGACGATCTGAAGAGGGCCATCCTCCAGCGGGTCGGCCGATCGCCCGAACAACACCGGCAACGCTTCCGCTCCCTGGACTTGGGCGAGGCCGGCCGACCCTTCGCGTTGGCCCAACAGCTCCAGGACTCCGGCCGCAAGTGGCTACTGGCCGAGGGAAGCGACGTGGAGCGTGTCATCGATCAGGTGGTGCTGGAGCAGTTCATCACTCGGCTCCCCAAGAAGACGGCCGAGTGGGTCCAGTGCCACTGCCCCGCGTCGCTGGAATCGGCCATCCACATAGCGGAGGACCACATGGTGGCGTGCCCAGGGGTCGGCACACCCCCACCTACTAACTCTCTCTCCCCTTCTCTCTCTCCCCCTTCTCTCTCTCGCCCTGTCCCTCTCCCTAGGTCCCGTCCACCTGGCCCTCCTCGTGTCCCGCCCCGGGGGCGGAGCGGGACGGACCAAGGCCGTTTCGCGTATACAAGGGCCCCGCCCAGGGGGGCGGGCCTCGGGGCTGCGGGAGGGGACAGTACTTCCGTCTCTCCGCTCTCTCCACGCCAATTCCCCTCTCCACTCCCTGCCATTGGGGCGGCGGGTAGGTCTGGGCTGGCCATTTGGCGTTGCGGGGACCCACGGGCCACCCCCGGTCAGGCTGGCGAGTACCAAATTCCCGTGAGTATCAAGGGGGGTACATAACCGGCCTTGGTGGATTCAGGATGCAACCAAACCTCAATCCATCAAAGCCTGGTTCAACCGGGGGCATTGGATACAAGCCGCGTGGTTAAGGTGCGGTGTGTACACGGGGATGTGGTGGAATATCCGGTCGTCCCAATTTTGATTCAATTTCGGGGACAAAAACATAGTGTGGAGGTGGCGGTTAGTCCCCACCTCCGGCATCCAGTAATTTTGGGGACGAATTGGCCCGCGTTTACAGTTTTATTGGGGTCGTTATGTGCGGATGCCTCTTGGGGGACGCTAAAACATGCGTTCCAGCAGGTCCGCACCATCGATGGCCAGCCTCTCCGACCAGCCCTTCCGCTCTCCTATCCCTATTTTGCCATTTTAAAAGACCGGTTGTATCGAGTGACCCAAGACGCTCAGACAAAAGTAAATACAACCCAGTTGTTAGTTCCAAAGAGCCGCAGGGAAATGCTTTTCCATGCGGCTCATTCTAATCCTATGGCGGGCCATTTGGGACAGGCAGCCACACTAAATCACCTCATGACCCGATTCTTCTGGCCGGGCATTCATGACAACGTGCGCAGGTGGTGCGCGTCTTGTCCGGAATGTCAGTTGGTGAACCCACCGGCCGCCCCAAAAGCGCCACGCCCTCTCCCATTAATGCAGGCCCCCTTCGAAAGAATTGGTATGGACCTCATCGGGCCATTAGAGCGATCGGCACGAGGACATCGCTTTGCCTTAGTCATAGTTGATTATGCAACACGATATCCTGAAGCAGTGGCCCTCCGCAACATTTCCGCTAAAAGTGTTGCGGATGCCCTGTTTCGTCTTATCTCCCGGGTGGGGGTTCCAAAAGAAATCCTTACTGATCAAGGCACGGCGTTTATGTCACGTACGCTACGCGAACTATACGGATTGTTGGGCATTAAGTCGATTCGAACGAGCGTCTATCACCCACAAACGGATGGCCTGGTCAAACGATTTAATCGCACTCTTAAAGCAATGATCCGTAAGTTCGTTCAGAAAGACGCCAAAAATTGGGATAGGTGGCTAGAGCCCTTGTTATTCGCTGTGCAAGAGGTCCCTCAAGCCTCCATGGGGTTTTCCCCCTTCGAGCTTCTCTATGGATGCAAGCCCCGGGGGGTGCTGGACGTTCTGAGAGAAACTTGGGAGGAGGGGATCTCGATTATGAGGTAATACGGTCCGATAGGAACGGGGCGCATCAGGTTTACCATCTCAATCTCCTTAAAAAATGGAATGAGGCGGAATCAGTGATGTTGGCAACGGTGATTGGGGGGGAGGATGATCTCTGGCCAGAGGCGAATCTCAAACCACAATCCCTCGCCCTGGCTCCAGGTGGAGATCACCTCTCGCCGTGCCAACTCACTGATTTAACGAAGTTACAGGCAGATTTTGCCGATGTCTTTTCGCCCCTACCGGGCCGTACTAACCTAATTCAGCACCATATCGAGACCGAGCAGGGCGTGGTAGTTCGCAGCCGGCCGTATCACTTACCTGAGCACAAGAAAAAAGTAGTTCAGGCTGAATTAGGCGCTATGCTTGACATGGGGGTAATAGAAGAATCCAACAGTAACTGGGCGAGCCCGATAGTTTTAGTTCCGAAAACGGACGGCTCAGTCCGGTTCTGTGTGGATTATCGCAAGGGTGAATGCTGTGTCGAAGTTCGACGCGTATCAAATGCCGCGGGTTGGCGAGTTGCTTGATCGGTTAGGCACGGCTCGCTTTTATTCGACATTGGACTTAACAAAGGGTTATTGGCAGATCCCCTTGTCTCCATTATCCCGAGAAAAAACAGCTTTCACAATGCCGTTTGGTTTACACCAATTTGTTACCCTTCCCTTTGGCTTGTTCGGGGCGCCTGCAACCTTTCAGCGCCTCATGGATAGAATCTTGCGGCCCCATGCGGCATATGCGGCTGCCTACCTGGATGATATCATTATGTTCAGTAATGATTGGCAGCGGCATATGCAGCATCTGAGGGCTGTTCTGAGGTCGCTGAGAGGAGCTTGCCTCACGGCCAACCCAAAGAAGTGTGCGATTGGGCGAGTGGAAGTAAGGTATCTGGGCTTCCACTTGGGGCATGGACAATATCCCCAAATTGATAAGACAGCCGCTATTGCGACCTGCCCACGTCCCAAGACCAAAAAGGAGGTGAGGCAGTTCTTGGGGCTGGCGGGATATTATAGGCGGTTTATTCCTAATTATTCGGACCTCACCAGCCCCTTGACTGACCTCACTAAAAAGGAGGTGCCAGATACGGTCCAGTGTACGGAGCCGTGTCAGCAGGCTTTTACCCAGGTCAAGGCTGCTCTATGTGGCGGGCCGTTATGACACTCTCCTGACTTTTCTCTCCCTTTTCTGTTGCATACAGACGCGTCGGACAGGGGGCTGGGGGCGGTCCTGTCCCAGGAGATAGAGGGGGAGGAACGGCCGGTGCTGTACATTAGCCACAAGCTCTCAAAGAGAGAGGCTAAGTACAGCACCATTGAAAAAGAATGCCTGGCCATCAGGTGGGCTGTCCTCACCCTCCGCTATTATCTCCTGGGACGGGAGTTCACCCTCTGTTCGGACCACGCTCCGCTGCAGTGGCTCCACCGCATGAAGGATACCAACGCGCGGATCACTCATTGGTATCTAGCTCTTCAGCCTTTTAAATTCAAGGTGATCCACAGGCCGGGTGTTCAGATGGCGGTGGCTGACTTCCTCTCCAGGAATGGGGGGGGGGGGCTGCAGGCCGGACGGCTCCCCGGCTTGAGTCGGGCGGTGGGGGTATGTGGCAGGGGGGCGTGGTTTAGCAAAGTTTGCAGCGGGAGAGAGGATCAGGAGACGAGTGGTAAGTGAGTGGTTTGGCCAGAAATTATTATCACCTGTTTCTTGTTCTAGTAATTGGCGTGGAGAGGGTATAAAACGCCAGGAGAGACGGAAGCAAGTGAGAGAGAGTGGGACTGCTGACAGGAGTCGAGACCGGAAACCGGTAGCCGGAAAGCGAAAGCACCGAGTGAATGCAGCAAAATAGAAGTCACCATATGGTGTTTAAAAAACGTTTGTTTAATTTCTGTTAATAAATATACGTCAGCAGTCCAGCCAACCCCTTGTCCTCTTCCTTACCCATACGAACTCACAACAATAACTTCAACTGATTCTGTGTTATAAGTTTTATTAACAGATGTGGTCAAGGCATTACATAAATGACATTTACTACACACCTGTATAAATATAAAATACATATTTAAAAAAAAAAAAAGGTGAAAGCTGCACAAGGGTGTAACAACTTAACAATGTTTTGCTTATTTTCTACAAATTTATAACAATTAAAGTGTTTTGTAGTTTAATAACAAATGGCTAAATCAAACCATGCACTAATTTGTATATTGTCATTTCAAAGATAAGAGTAGATTGCTTTTGCAGAATAATAACTTCAACTGATTCTGTGTTATAAGTTTTATTAACAGATGTGGTGAAGGCATTACGTAAATGACATTTACTACACACCTGTATAAATATAAAATACATATCTTGAAAAAAAAAAAAGGTGAAAGCTACACAAGGGTGTAACAACTTTGTATATGTGTTTAGGGATAGGCCTATACTGATCAATAAAAGCAAGCACATGCTATAGGATTACTGTTGTAAGTAAATTATTAAATACATTTTTAAAATAAATTCCTATATGAACAACAAATGGCAAACATATAGATTTAAACACCATGAACAAACTCAATGAAATCAGTCTAAATGTTGGGAGAAGAAACATGCTTCCAAATCAATGGGACCATATTGTTTATACCCACTGCAGAATAAGCCATTCAAGAATGACCCACGTTTTTAATATTAGTAGAATATCCACCAACATGATCTTTTTTACAAAACCCTTTATCCACGAAATATGTTTTATTAGGTTGTGCTTGGTTTGATTACCTTTGTTTATCTTGATTTCAAAAGTGTGGTTTTCAGGAACAAAACGTAGTAAAACTTTAAAAGTGGTTAAATAATACAACATTTGTATCAAATAGTAGGCTATACAAGTTTTTTTATTTTGCATATGATTTGTTTAACTATTACACGGATGAAGTACACACTCTGTTGGTCATCATCCACCATCCCCTGCATCAGATGAAAAACCAAAAGTTAATTCTGAGAACGTTTACCCATGTCTTCATGTATGTGTGCAATAGTGGCCTTAGCTTGAGAAAATGTAAGTCTGCCCCATTAGAAGAGCTTCTGCAAACTAGAAAAAAATAAAAAAAATAAAAAACACGGCAGAAGTGAAATTATCCAACGGACAGATATTAATTACAAACAAACAGCTTCTCCACATGACCTGTAGGGTGTCGTGCACTTCCATTTGACACCTCTTTTAAGGAGAAAAAAAAAGTTAAATACTTGTTACTTCATAAGAGCCTTTATATCGTTCTTTATTTCTCACCTTACAGACTTCCATTACAGTAAGCAAGTTTGTGCCATTATATGCTACACAACTTCAAACGACATACTTATCAAATGACACTTTTAATAGCAAAACAGAGGAATATGAGAAAATATTTAACAGCTGTTGGCCCATTTACTTGTAGCTAGGCTACCTCTGGCAAATCAGTGGCTATAATCGTTGAGTTAACATTTAAAACAGGAAACAATTAATAACATTTTGTGCACAATCTAGATCTGTCGCTTTAACGCGAATCAGGAAACTCATGAATATTCATGTTTGCACCGCTCAGCTTCACCGAAAATCTCAGACATCGAATATTTCAGAACACCGGATTAACATAAGGGATAGGTGGGGCTGAAAACCCAGGGCCCAACGTGATTGGCTGTGGAGGGAAGGAAAATTAGACCTAGAAATTATTGGCCATTGGAAGAACCCAAAATTTCCCGGTGTGCCAATTGTGGTAGGCCTAACTCAACGGGCTGCGCATCATCATGAAATCTTATTCTTTACAAGTGTTTATAAGCATTACCCATTTAAACATTCAAAAGAGTTCAAAGCATTCAAAGACAAGACGCTGAAAAAAACTGAGTACTCGTTCAGTGCACATGCAGAGAGCCACGTCTCAATGACAGCAACATCGAACTGAGCTCTCCTTCTCCAGAATGAAAATACAATTTGCAGTTTAAACAAGCAAACAGAAAAAAAACGTGAAAGAGACCACTTAAGCTTTTGCATGCAGTGTTCTGTGCCCATGGTGCATGCAGCGAGAAGCGTCTCAAAGTGCTTGAACACCGAAATTTGCCGCTTTTTGCTCTTGTAATGACAAATACATACAAAATTATGTATAAATACCCGCCTTGGAGAGTATTGTTTATAGATTTCAGCTCTGCTTTCAACACCATCATCCTGGACACCCTTCAAAACAAATTCACACAGCTCTTTGTGCCCATTTCCATCTGTCAGTGGACCACCAGCTTTCTGACAGACAGGCAGCAGCTAGTGAAGCTGGGAAAACTCACATCTAACACCCGCACCATCAGCACTGGAGCTCCTCAGGGCTGCGTTCTCTCCCCACTGCTCTTCTCCTTCTACACAAATAACTGTACCTCTAAAGACCCCTCTGACAAGCTCCTGAAGATTACAGATGACACCATCATCGGCCTCCAATATGGAGACGAGTCTGCTTACACACAGGAGGTTGAGCAGCTGGCTGTCTGGTGCAGTCACAACAACCTGGAGCTGAACACACTTAAAACTGTGGAGATGATCATGAATTTCAGGAGGAACCCCCCTGCACTCCCCCCACTCACCATCATAGACAGCACTGTGGCTGCAGTGGAGTCATTCAAGTTCCTCGGCACCACCATATCTCAGGACCTGAAGTGGGACACTCACATAGACTCCATTGTGAAAAAGGCCCAGTAGAGGTTGTACTTCCTTTGTCAGTTAAAAAATTTCTAAACTTCAAATGTTCAGCAGAAAAGATCATTGGTGTGGACCTGTCCAGTTTTCAGGACTTGTACAACTCCAGATGGAAGAAACGGGCAGGTAACATCATCAAAGACCCCTCTCACCCCGGACACAACTTGTTTGCACTTCTCCCCTCAGGCAGACACTACAGATCTCTGTGGTGCACTAGAACATCTAGGCATAAAAAAATTTGCCCATGCCATCTCCAGCTTAAACAGCTAACATATTATTCATTATCTGTGTTCTGTAATTAATTTCCATAAATCATTCTACATCTGAAGTTATTGCCTTTCTCAAGTATTTTGGAAATACATATGCATATCTGTTTATTTATACAGTTCTATACAGAGTAAAATTGCACAAATCTGTTCATAAATCAATCTACTATTCCAGATTCATACACATTATTATTATTGCCAAGTCCTACTAATTTATTTTATTTTTTTATTTTGTTCTCAGGTCAGATGTGTATGTATGCATGTATGTATGTACCAGGAGCACCTTAAAAAAAAGGTTGAGACAGGTTCGGATCAAGTTGCTGACCTGCTCATACTTAAAGTCACCATGAAATAAAAAATTTAAATGCATTTTTTTTTTTATGGAATACTGCAGTTTATTATAAATAATTTTTCCATGCACTTCTACATTTTTTTCAAATTCATGTGCCCTGTAATCTTAATCAAAAACATGAACCTCCCCTCCCCCTCAAAACGACTCATCTTCTCTTCTTGTCATGAGCTATGGTGCAAGGGAGAAGCTAGTGACGTGAGGGCTAAACGCTGGGGGAAAAACTGAAGCTGATGCTTCACTTTATATAAATCAAGTGCTGACATAAGCCATGGGGGAGTACACTACCCTTAAAAGTTGAAAGGATATTACCACAACATTACTCTTAGGACATGGCAAACTTTTTTTTTTTTTTTTTTTTTTTAAGATAATATGACAACCTGATGGAGGACACACTCAGTCATTCAGTCTCTGTCTCAATAAATAAAACATTTCTTCATCCTAGGGTGTCGCCGGTGAATCCAGTGATGAGAAATCCCGCCACAACTAGCTGAAACTGGCATTCAGATCTGCCTCCATTTTGTTAGCAACACCCCAACTTCCAACGATCATGTTCTTGAAATAAATCCTGAGACTTTTTGCCAAGATCACGCAAGAGGTCGCACAAGCCTTTGCAATGCAAGTTAAATATTAATAATAAGATATTACATATAATTTGTTAGTAAAACAAAGTACTACATGTTTTATTTTTGCAAAAATTTGTATATTTATTTTGTACAACATTTGGAACAGCTTTTTATCACTTAATTAGAAGCACCAGAATTTAAATCGTGTCATATGTTATAGGGACTAGTACTGAACAGACATTTAGAAGTTAATTTTAAAATGCAAAGTATTGAAAATACAAATAAACCTCTGTAAAAACGTTTTTTTTTTTTTTTTACATTTTTACAACACTATAAGTGTGTCCCATCAGGTAATGAAAATTTCTACACACAATTGTGTGCCTTGTCAGAATACCTGCACTTGAGGTCTTTGCACTTGACTACTTGACTTATTTCCTGTATTTGGTTGTTCAAGTGAGAATGAAGACCACAACTGTGTGTCAAACTTTTCATTACCTGGTGGGACACACTGATACACACTTATTTTGTTGCTACAGAAACAGTCAGCATTCTGAGATACGCTTTTTATAACGCTATTTGAGCAAAAGAAACAACATTTATGACACAGTTGTTGTCAGATTTCTTTGGTGATTTCAAATATGAAATTTAATCGTAAGCTTAGTTTGGAGAATTAGATTTTTTCCTCCTACAAAGAGATAGGAGATGCACCTGCATGCCCGAGAGGCGTTTCAAAGATGGCCGCCGAGTGACATGACTTGTTAAAAAGACAAGGTGGCTAGGTGCATCCCAAATCACGTACTTATTCACTATCCAATTACATTTTGTAGTATAAATAGTGTGAGTAGTGTGCTCACACTGAAAATTCCATAAAGAAAAAGTGCACTTTAAAAACCTGGATGATGCACTTAAATAACTGAAAAAAACTAAGTGGGTAATGTTGGACATTTCATGCACTGTAGCAGCTTTAACTACATAGTGAATGGGGAGGGGCTATCAGACTCCGATTATGAATGACAAAAAATAACATTATATAATTCATACACTACATGGTTGAGTACATAGTGCATAAGTACATAGTGTATGAGTGCATAATGTATAGTGCGTCATTTGGGACGCAGCTTTTTGACTTCATTCACCTCAATGGAAAGCATATTTATACCATCTGAATCATTTCCTATTCCCTATATAGCGCACTACGTGCCATTCACCGTACATAAAATACAGATCCTGTGACTAGAGACCAATTTGAGCCACTGCATCAGTGTCTGTTTATAGTGCAGGCGTTGGTACACTTCAGGTTCTAGAGAGCATTTACAGAAGTTGAAGTGCAGTATGATATCATCATAATCGCTGACCCATATTGATGGAAGTGACAGACTGCAAGTTTTAAATGCTTATATCTTGTAAAAGCAAATGTTGTCATTGTTTTTGGAGCACATTAGCTTATAGATAATCTTAAGCATAACATATTCATATCAAAAGCCTAAAAAAAAAATTCCGTTTTGTTTTCATGGGGACGTTAAGGGCATTTTATTGCAACAGTACAGGAAACCTATCACGATGATATCTTTGCATCATTGCTCGCTGCATTCATCCACATGATAGCTGCACATAATGTCAGAGCTGGGGATTTCCTTCTAAAAAATCTAGATCTGAGTATGACGATCACTTTAGAATGGAGAATTTTGCTTTCCTTTTGCTGACACCAAGATTTCCACATGATGATTCATTGTCTTATATTTTGTTTCATAGATGTATGCTGTATTAAGGCCAAATGTATAATCAACAAAAAGATTGTGAACAAAATGCTGTTTCAGCCTAATTAAATTACTAAATTATTAAATTATTTTTTATCATAGGGCTTTGCTTCTTTGCTTCATAACATCCTGGCATGTAGTTAAAAAGGCCACACATTTGGAGAAATACTGATGTGTTTATAAGTTTACTTCACATTTCTTTGGGTAAAATAATTTATCAATTAATTATGCATTCTGTTGCAAAGTGCTTTAAGCCACTGGCTGGAGCTCTCGCTCTCTTATGGGATTTATGGCTCACGGAAATACAATTCTCTGCAGATCCAATCGATATTGTGTCATTGCAATTCCATTCACCAGTGATGGTAAACATCTGCATTCTATCTTTCTAACTAACACAGATGAAACATAAAGTAAATAAATATACAATTATGATATACACATTATTATATGTGTTTTTCATGTGTTATGTGGTAGAATAATAACCAGTGTACACTCTTAAACATAAAGGTGCTGCAAAAGGTTCTTAAAGTGATTCCATAGAATAACCATTTTTGGTTCCACAAAGAACCATTCTGTCAAAGGTTCTTTAAAGAACCATCTCTTTCTAAAAAGTTTTCATAATCTGAACAACCTTCTTTCGACACAAAGAAACTTTTCAGATGTCAAAGGTTCTTTATGGAACCATTTAGACAAAAAGGTTATTCTGTGACATCGTGAAGCACCTTCATTTTCAAGTGTGTTGTAAAACACTACACATTTTACCACAATAGAAAGTTACAAACACTGTAAAAGTTGTGTTAATCTCATACCGTGATACACCTTCTTTTTCTTTCGGCTTTTCCCTTCAGGAGTCGCCACAGCGAATCATCTCTACTGATGATTTGCATGGTTAAATTTGGCAATGTTTTATGCCGGATGCCCTTCCTGACGCAACCCTCTCTATTTATCTGGGCTTGGAACCGGCACAGAAGTCACTGGAATGTGACCCCCATGGCTAGATTCATACTGTGATACATGTATGTCTGAATAGATATTCTGAAAAGCCATGCGTGCATGAATAAATGTCAGTTAATTTGCTAAATATGGTGTGCTGGCTTTATTCATTTACAAGTAAATTTTCCAAATGTTTATGGGTCACTAAATGTTACTATACATTTTTTTTTTTTTATATCCCAGTAACATTGAAATCAGATTTGTAATAGTGCCATGCCAGATATGATTGAATATACTGCTGTAGATCCCTTTTAAAATGAAGGGACCATTTTACTTGTCTCTTTTAAGATAATAAAATTTCTATAAAGACATAATTATTTAGCATTTTGGTTTGGTTTGAATAACAGTCACATGAGCACATTCTCATGTAACGTGAATCATACCCACAGCCCTAGAATTAATTTATTAACTTTTTCTAACATGTCAGTAATAGTGACAGTTTGTTCTGTTCGTTTTTGACTCACAGTATTAACTTGTACAAATTGAAATATTTTTTGCAGGCTAAAGTAACATGCAAGCACAGCACGCCAATCAACATCTGCTTGTTGACCTTAACATCCTGACACACAATTCACATAAATTTATGCAAATAATGCAAGTCCACATGGTCACACAGAAGGGTCATGACAACGGTGTTACCAAAGAGTGTTCTACAGGCAACAGGGTTAGTTAACGTGTAATACAGTTGTCAATTTCATCATTTAGACTCATAGGCTTTGCCTTATTTTCTTTAACACACCCAACATAGTTGACACTCAGATAAAATACTCCTTGACAACAGTTTATTGTAGATTAAATATTAAAAAACAAATCCATCATGATCCATATCCACCGTGATGTTGGCATGGTATTTTGATAAACCATTATTAGTTGCAGGGGTTTGTTCAGTGATTAATAGGTAGTTTTAATGTTTTAAAACAATAAAAAAATTGTCTTAATTTATAGGAAATTTAATTTAACTCGATTTAAAAACCTTATTTTTCTGAAGTATTTTTATCTTAGAAATTATTACAAATAATGTTGTCTTTAACACTGAACTCAGCAAACACTAACTTCAGATGTGGACAAAGCAAAAACTGTAATTCAAAGGAACATCAAGGCCACTGCAAGCAAAGTTTGAGATAAGTGATAATTGAGATAATAAGTATAAAATGTTATTTTTGTTAACTTGTTAACCTACACCTGGAGCCCGTTTCAATAAGGATGTTCAACAAACTCTGAGTTAAAACTTGAACATTCTAGACTTACTCTAAAATAGGAAACTCTTTTGGGTTCAGAACAGCTGAATTGTGTAAGTTCAGTCAACTCTGAGTAGGTTGACTCTAAATTTAGCGAGTGCACCAGCACCACGAATATGAAATGTCATAATGTTACAGGTGAAAACAGGCAGAACGGTAGATTATTTAACTAATAGGCTATTATTTTCATGGTATCTCACAGGCAAAAAAATATAAAATAATAATAATAATAGTAATTTATCTGCATTTGTCTGATTTTACAAATCATCTACCAATAGGGTAAGAAAAACAAGGCAGCGGATATTTACACTAAGTGGAGTTAATATAGCCTATTTTCTTAGCGATAGATCCTATTTAGAGTAGGCTAAGTGCAAATTGCTTTAGATGCTATTTACTCTTAGTGAAAATCATGATATATTCTATTTACCATTTAGAAGTAGCAGTTCTCTGCAACAGGCTAAATATAAATAATAATTATATGCTGTTCATACTTTATACTAGCAGATACTATTTGCCCCTCAGTATTGTTGTACATTAACAGGATTAATAATAACTTATTGTAAATGGTTATATTTATTACAAATATATACTTTTATCAATATTAAACACATATTAGGCACTTTACTTTCACTTTTAGAACATTTTCTTCATTTTTATTAAAAATAAATTCTAATGTGATAGGAAAAGTGAGAAGAACGCGTGGAGGATGCGTGCAGTTCTGTTTATTAACCACTGCGCCAAAAATGTACGTGTTATAAGAAAAGTGTTATAAGAATGTAACACTAGAGGACATGAAATGTTACAATTACTACCATAATAAATTAATGAAAACGAAAATGATTCATGTTTTAAAACCAAAAACCATTGTTACTATATAGTTAAAGGGATAGTTCACCCAAAAACGACGATTATGTCATTAATGACTCACCCTCCTGTCGTTCCAAACCTGTAAGACCTCCGTTCATCTTCGGAAGATACAAAATACATTTTGGTCCAAAAATAACAAAAACTACCACTTTATTCAGCATTGTCTTCTCTTGAGCGCATTCACAGCAATTTAGTCAGGGCTTAATTTGTGCCGGAACAAGCTGGAACCGGATCCGGCACCTCATTTTGGCGGATCCCCCTCCTCCAGGGGCGGCGTTTCAGTATGACAGAAATATGTGCCATGAAAAACTTTTTAAAAATTCATATCTCTATTATAATTTGTTATTATTATTTTAAATCACAGGGTTTTAGAAATATTTAACCAATGATAAGTATTTAAAGGAGCTTGTAAAACTTCGTAATGCCACTGGATCCTCAAGCTCTCGCGAAACCTCGTCACTTCACGTGCCTCCACTCAGATTGAGTGCCGCGCACAGTCACAGTCAGTCCGCTTATTTGCAAAGCAAGGGTAAACAAATAACTTTGAATAGTACAGCATTTCTTTACTCAAATACTATGTCTATAAAGGCTATTGTTTTTGTGTGTTTGAAGTCTGGAGAAGTAGCTTTTTTTGCCATCTACTTTTGTACGTTTAAAATATCCTGTGCATAAGTGCTTAATCGTTTATATCATGAGATTTTGGCCAAGTGTATTAAACAGCAAAATAATAATAATAAAAAAAGCATTAAAAAAAAAAAAAAAAAAACGTTATATCCTAACCTATAAAAGGTGATAATGGCATATAATGCACTGCACTTTCCTCAGATGCAGACAAAACACAGATCTCCTCATTCGCCGGCCAAAGACCTTGTTAACTCCATTTGAGCTTGTTTTTCATATAGCCTGATGTTAATTAGAAGTGTCTGATACAACAGCAACACTGACGCTGCAGTGTTGTTTAATTATTGATTTGTTCCCCCTATTCTTTTTTATTTTAGTAGAGTGTACCATGAAACTGTTTTATTTGCCAACACCCATCAGACATCTTATTGTTTGTATTTGGTTGCTTAAACTCAACAAACTATGGAAAATAAGTCAGCTTTATACGCACAAGCTTTGGATGTGACTGTGAGGGCACAATCACATAATATAGCCTTTGGAGAGCGTGAGTACCAATGGATTAAAATTCTTTAAAAAACTGTGCAAATTATTATACACAAAAGAACTGAACTTCACATCACTACTGGTGATGCGAAAACCGATGCAACCGGATCTTGACTCGAGAACGAGTCAATCTTTTGTTATCTGGCTCGGCTCGGTGTTCATCTTTAGTTCTCTCTTTACAGCAGTTCATATTCCGGGACATTAGTTTATTTTAACTCAGAGGGAGTGTCAGCCACGTTAAAAAAAGTTCCAAGTTTAAGTCATTTGTGGATTAATGCTTATTGGAGACGTGAACTGTTTCAAACGATTCAGTTCGATTTGGTGAACTGGTTCAAGAAGATCCGGTTACATTGAGTGATTCGTTCCGAATATCACTACACTTGAACTCACTCACAACAGACTTAGAAGAGAAGATAATGATGAATAAATTCGTAATTTTTGTTATTTTTGCACCAAAATGTATTTTCGATGCCTTAACAAATTCTAACTGACCCTCTGATGTCACATGGACTACTTTGATGATGTTTTTTTTACCTTTCTGGACATGGACAGTATACCGTACATAGGTTTTCAATGGAGGGACAGAGAGCTCTTGGACTAAATCTAAAATATCTTAAACTGTGTTCCGAAGATGAACAGAGGTCTTACGGGTTTGGAACGATATGAGGGTTAGTTATTAATGGCATAATTTTAATTTTTGGGTGAACTATCCCCTTAAACCATGGTAACCATAAATTAACCATGGTTTGGCTACACTATAGTTTAACCATTTG
This sequence comes from Carassius gibelio, assembly GCF_023724105.1. Taxonomy (NCBI): domain Eukaryota; kingdom Metazoa; phylum Chordata; class Actinopteri; order Cypriniformes; family Cyprinidae; genus Carassius; species Carassius gibelio. The sequence goes on from NC_068400.1 coordinate 285,196, forward strand.
TAGTAAAACTGTGAATTGTAGCTAATAACAAACAACAACAGTAATAATAATCATAGAAAAAAAGGGAAAAAAATCAATTTAACTACAAAAAGAAACATGGTTAGGCTAAATTTCTTAAGGCTATTGTGACAATAGTCTACTACAAATATGCCACACATATAACAATCCCATTCAAACCTGATACTCTGTTTCTTAAGGGCTGTAAATACAAGCACAAGGGGACCATAAAAAATACTGAGTAACCATTTTGAGTTGCTGTAATTAAATTTCAGCAAAATGGACTAGCCTGCAGCATAATTTTTTTTTCACTTTCCTTTTTGGTGTGTCTTTGAATTTAGCCCTCAGTAGGTTAATTTTCATTTGCATCAAATTATGTGGCATCATTTCATTCCTAACACATTACCCAGTCCATATCAGTATTGATATCCAGCATGATATATTTTCCCATTGAGATCTGATGTGTTTTCAAAGTGTTCCTTAATTTATTATTATTATTATTATTGTTGTTGTTGTTGTTGTTGTTGTTGATTATTTATTTTTTGATCAATCTATACAATCACTGTGTTAAACACACACCTATTTTAATAAGAATAAACAGACCTTGTTCATATTAGAAAAAGCCATTTAGTCTTAGGCATGATGCCTTTCTTGTCCTAAAGAGAATGTACTGCAGCTGCACCGTCGTACGGTCGGGTTTCTTTACCGAAAACCTAGAGTGAGAAGGTCCGGCCGCAAGAGAGCACTGTGCTTTCGCGGCTTTCTGTGCGTTTTAGTAGAAGTAGAAAGAAACATCCGGGTATTGTTCCAATGCAAAAGAAACGAATGATAGAAGGAGGTTCTCGCATTCTGCCACTAACTACGGGGATACGGCGAATTCCTTTCTTTATTCGTTTAACATGGCGGCAAGTACATTTGTTTGATTGTTGTTTTGGGCGAGATTACAGTTGAGAAAAGCATATAATTAATGAAACAGTAATTCATTGGCTACATTCTGTAACTCGGAAAATGGCGGATACCTTTAATCTAAACTAAGTAGAAAATATTGAAGTCTCAAAACGATGCTGTGAACTAAAATGCCACGTTATGTTAAAACCTTAGAGTATCCAAATCTATCTAGATCTAGTATCTAGATACTATAGTATCATGCACATAAACAGGCGGCGATTAACGTTGGCTGGCCAACGTAATTCGTGGCTAATGTGATTCAGTTTACGTTTCTTAGTAACAGTACTCAGGACAACTATCAAATTAAACCAATTGATATGAATATTCATAATAAATTTGTTACTTTTGCATGCTTTTCCTTTAAAATAATCTAGAAGTTGTAATTTATCTCTTATCAGGCAAATGACATGAAATACCACGAGTCCCTGTCCGGAAAATCTCACCCAGATGAAGATCGTCAGCGGAGCTCGAAGCATTGCTCTCGGTCCAGATCACGATCAGTGGACCGAAAGCGCAAGTCAGGTAGACCAGGTTCATTAATACTGACATATCAAAATCATTCTCATTTTAAAAATCACTGCCAAAAAAAAAAAAAAAAGTTTAGTTCAACCAAAAATGAAAATTTTATGTTCATCAGCTTACCCTATAGAATAGATTGTATAAAAACATGGATGTATAACACGAAAATGTATAAAAGGCCCCGTTAGCTTGTATTTTATGTTATGGCCCTGTATAAGCAGTTTTTGTAAAAATAGGCTAACGATTGCACCATAACCCAAGAGGGTCTGGCTGCAGACTTGCATTCTCAGACTTGCACTCTCAGACACTTGCACTTCCGTTAGCGATTTTTTTTTTTACTTTTTGTTTGAATTTCCCAACATTTTATAACAGTAGCCAGGTGGCGAAGACAAGAAAAAAATAAACTAAATTACAATTTCACTTCCAATCGCTACTTGCACTCTCTGGTACCTGTGACACTTGCAATCGACACAAATCGTGCATGTTGCCAATGGAGACAAGATTAAACGCAACGCGCAACGTTTCGCGTTAAGCATTTTTCCATATAGAATAAACTATCTACAACTCATTTATATCACTGTCTTTGTCCAGTAAGGCACATTATGTGTTTTATTTATAATGATTTTCTATAGGAGGAAAAAGTTATGTACAATTTAACGCAATGCGTTCTGTACTCGTCTGCTTGCCTGTAGGAGCTGATCCTTTTAAAATCACTTAATGCATTTCATAATGCTCGTTAATATTTGCTGGTCTGTATATACGTTGAGTCAACAACAAGACATATAGGCTATGCCTATATTGCCTATATGCCTATGTCTTTATCATCTTAGTCTGTTATTAGGCCACATTAAACGTTTGCATTGTGTTCATAGCCATCTGCTTGCCTTGTAGTACATTAAATAATAACTATATATCGAATTTGGTCGTTTAATTGAACTTAACGTATACTAATACATTATGCCATATTAAGTTATTGTTTTTTCTACAGGAGGAAAATGCTTAACGAAAGACTTTGTGTATTGCGTTCATATTCTGCTGTTCTGTGCCCACGGATTTGCTGGTCTTGTCTTTTTCTTGCAGGACCCTGTACATTATAGTAGTAGGCCACAGCGTCTTGTCTCCATTGGCAACATGCACGATTTGTGTTGATTGCAAGTGACGTCACAGGGAGCGGAGAGTGCAAGTAGCGATTGCAAGTGACACTGTAATTTAGTTTCTTTTTTCTTGTCTTCACCACCTGGCTACTGTTGTAAAATGTTGAGAGATTCAAACAAAAAGTTATAAATAAATAGAACAAAAAAAATTAAATAATACAAAGACTGCAAGTGATGTCGCTAGCGGAAGCACAAGTGTCTGAGAGTGCAAGTCTGGGAATGCAAGTGACATTGTAATTTAGTTTCTTTTTTTCTTGTCTTCACCACCTGGCTACTGTTGTAACATTTTGAAAGATTCAAACAAAAAGTTATCAATAAATAGAAAAAAAATAAAAATAAAAAAAGACTGCAAGTGACGTCGCTAGCAGAAGCACAAGTGTCTGAGAGTGCAAGTCTGAGAATGCAAGTCTGACAGTGCAAGTGCAAGTCTGCAGCCAGACCCTTCTCCCATAACCTGCGACTCTCTGTCGCACAGTAGAGAAATTACCGTATGGACAGGAGGAGAAGCTCGCAGGCAATCTTTTGCTGTCTATGAGGCTATCGGGAGGACGTGGAGGCATAAAGTCAATGGAGAAGCCTATAGAGAGTCCATAAAAGCAACGGGACAAGATTCGGTGGATGATTCAGATTTCTCTTGGCACAGCGATTAGAAGACTTACAATTGTCAGACAGGTTGCTCACATGACCTCTACGTCATCAAGCTCAGTGTCAGTCTGCGCAGTACGCTCGACCCCCAGGAAGTGCGTGCTCCTAATTGACTTCACTTGACTTCATTGATTCCAATGGGGTCGCTTTGTCCATTTCTTTTACTGTGTATGAGTGTGCAGAGCGAGCCGTCACCATCTTGGCCGCGTGACTCTACAGGACAATCGAAAATGGGCAAAAAGCAACGCCCACCTAGCTCGACGGGAGTGTTAGCAGCAGCAATCCACCTGTCACTCTTGTGACCACGCCCTTAATTATGCAGAACTTTAAGGCTTAATATAATTTAAACGGATGAGTTATAAAAACATTCACCCCCTCCCCCCTCACAGTTGTCATGAAGGGCAAAATATGTACCAGGCTGTAAACATGTGTTTTCTGCTGTAAAGTTGGACATTTTAACTTGGGGAGTCTATGGGATTGACTCCCTTTTGCAGCCAGCCTCCAGCGACCAGTCGATGAATTACAGTTTTAGTCACTTCCGTGTTGGCTTCACGAGAGAGAGCGGGAGGTTGCCACTCGGCTTACCCCCAGGGCATCCAAGATGAAGGTGAATTTGTTTCTTCAGTAGAACACAAACTGAGATTTTTAGCACAAACTGTTGCAGTCTGTCAGTCTTATAATCAATGTAAATGGCAATCACAGCAAAAAATGACTAAGCTTTTTTTTTGGCTAAAATTATTTTAAAAAGTAATTGAGACATTTTGTGTTTCCTTCCATTTATTTCCCTCTAAATGTTTTTTACTTTACCTTGAAAAAGTCTTACATTTACCCATATCAAACCTGCAGAAAGTCTGCATACAATCCATAAAAATAAAATAAAAAAAAGAAACTGAAATAAATCAAGATCCCCCTACCCCCCACTTTATGTACTTTACTTTTTAGTGTTCCTGTAGCTTAATTGGTAGAGCACTGCCTTATCAAGCGCAAGGTTGGGGGTTCGATTCCCCAGGAACACATGATATGTAAAAATTGATAGCCTGAATGCACTGTAAGTCGCTTTGGATAAAAGCGTCTGCTAAATGCATAAAAGTAGGGCTGTGCAAAAAATCGAATGCGATTTTCATGCACATCTCATCAGTAAAAACGCTCCTTTAATTGGAAGTATTATCTCCAGCACGTGTGTTCAGATCAGGTTTGCCAGGTTTTCACAACAAATCCTGCCCTGTTGCTTCTCAAAACTAGTCCAAAACTAATCGCAATTCCAGGAGGTTCCCAGATAAAAAAAAAAAATGCTTCCCGGGGTTAAAATATGTTTTGTTTTTTGGCATGGTTGTCTTGGTAAAATTCGCATTTTAGGGGCTAAATATCATGTTATTGGTATTGGGGTTGCTTCAAACCGTGGACATGAAAAACAATCGCAGACTTGGCAACACAGGTTCAGGTGGAGCGGCAGTTACTACACAGAGCCGTAGTCTACCGACAACTAACACAAAATCGCTTTCAAAATCGACAAAGAATCGCCACCGAATTTAAAATCGACTTTGTGTAGATTGTCAGTGAATTACGGCTCGGTGTAGTAAATGCCAAACAATGTTGCCAAGTCTGTGGCTGTTTTTCATGTCCGCGGGTGGAAGCGACCCCAATAGAAATAACGTGATATTTAGCCCCTAAAATGCGAACTTTACCAAGGCAACCATGCCATAAAACTTAAATTTTAACCCCGGAAAGCAATTTTTTTTATCGGGGAACCTCCTGGAAACGCAATTGGGCTAGTTTTGAGAAGCAACTGAGCAGGATTTGTTGTGAAAACCTGGCAACCATGATCTGAACTCACGTGCTGGGAGATATACTTCTAATTACAGGAGCGTCTTTACTGATGAGATGTGCATGAAAATCGCAAAATCGCATTCACAGCCCTACATAAAAGTAATGTACCCCACTCTATCTTACATGTGTAACAGTGCTTGCATAGTTAAATTTTTAAATACTAAGATTACAAACTTTACATTTGTTAAAACTTCTGTCTAGATTTTATTTATAAACTAAATATGTAGCCTATGTTCTAAAGAAAATGTAAGGAAGTGTCTGCTCAATTGTGGGGAATATGTGTTGCTTTAAAGTTTTTTTTATTTGTATTTTTTATAAATTTTTTGGCCTAATCACAGTATTGTACTTAATAACTGTAACTTTTAAAAATTAAATGCTTTGGTAAATGCTTTTAATATAAATCCTTCAGTGTCCTTCTGACAATAAGTCATTTGTATCTTTTTGTCTTTCAGGAGACAAGAGGCACAGACGAAGCCACAGCAGAAGCAAAGAGGTAACTAATTTTAGTCCATTGATGTCATGTAGACCTAGATTAAACTGGTCACTTCATCAGTAGTTTTACAGCTGGCATTTCTAGTTTTAGTCCATGGTAAGTATGCAGCTTAGACAGAAGGAATGAAATGCCAGACTGAGAAGAAAAGCACTGAGATGTAATCACAAGTGCATGTAATATTAAATTGTATTAATGTGGATTACAGATGGAGAGAAATGTCTGTTTGGGAGCTTTTTTAACGTCCTGTATTTTAGATCATATGATAACATTTCTATAATAAATTATACTCAGCGTGCTAATGCACGAAGAGACACTCTGAACAGAAGACGCTGCTGACAGATAGCAAAATTATATGCCTACTACCTGGACAGGTAACTATCAGTCATTTAAACTTATATGCCTATTTAACGATATGTTTTTCTCACAACCCCAGTTATTGCCTTTTTTATAGACACCAGCAGAATTCCAATAAAAAAAATGATTGGCCATTCCCAATGTGAATGCATGCAGATTTGCACAGTAAAAAACAATCAAAAAAAAAACATTAAATTGCGCGCACTGAAATATTTTTCATATATATTTGTCTGGTCATAAGTGAATTCAAATTCTTAAGGGCATTTTACGCTGTACACATTGAACGCGAGTTTTCGGTTATTTTTTGTGGGAGAGCAGGACAGGTGATAGAATGGGCTCATTCACATGAATCATGCCACTTTGTTATGTACCACCGCATTTTATTCATATTAGATTATTTAATTAAATGTGTGTGTGTGTGTGTGTATGTATATACACACACATATGTATGTATGTATGTATGTATGTATGTATGTATATATATAGTGTATGTGTATGTGTGTGTGTGTGTGTGTGTGTGTGTATATACACACTTTACCTATTCTGCCTTACAAAGCCTAAACACAGTGGTGTTTTTATTTTTTTGGATTGTGAAAGCTGCATTAACTTCCACTCGAAAACAAAACTACATTTTATTCTCACTTTTGGTTGGTGGTGTTACTGTGTTTTTCCTTTGTATAGTAGCAGTACTTTTACATTTCTCAAAACAAAATCCACACACTTAATGAAGAAATATTACCTAACCTTAAAAAAAAAAAAAAAAAGGTAATTTAGCTTTTACTTGCGTGCCTCATGGAATGCAATATTTAAACTGTAATCACCTCAGACATAGGATGTTTTCACACTATAGCACAAGTAAGCATCATTATTTAACATTGAAATTTGAGATTAAGTGGTTTAAACAGCTTTTTTGTATGTATATGTGCCTTTACACATAAGAGGTGGCAAGATGGCAAGAAAAGCTTTATAATATTATGTAAAATGCCCTTTAAAGTCAACATAAAACCAAACCCAGTATACTTTCGTAATGTAAATAATTGTAATGTGAATTTTCTGAGGTAAAATAATAATAAGAATATATTTTATTAATCTTGAATTGACCTGAATGCTAGAAATATATGAAATATGTAGATGTTAATTTACAATATTTTATTTTCTATTTTGAGTCTCTACCTACTGGAAACCAAGATGATGGTTATTTTAAATTCACTCAAGCGCATCTTTACAAATCCATCACGACAAAGCAAAATTTACATTTGTCAGTTAATTACATTTTAAAGAAAGTTTGAGGAGATAAAATATTTGTAGAGTAAGACCAGGAATGTGTAAGTAAATAGGGTTCATTTTGATTTTATGTTGACTTTATGTAGGAGAAAAACAGTGTATACAAGAAAAAAAATGCCAGTGCGAAATCTGTGTACATTTCTCGCAATAAAGATCGCCCATGCTTTTTTTTTTTTGGTACTATACTGGGTGTAAATGTGCTGGTTTAGTGCACTCATTTGTGTTAAATGTAAATGTATATGCTGCACTTGAAGGGATTTGGCTTAGGGATTTTTTCATTTGAAAACTGTTTTTCTTGTCAGAATTATTTTGGCAAGTTTGTTCTTAAACTTACTAACTCTTTTTATTGCACTATTTTCCTGAAAGAGACAAATTCTTCTTAAAACAGGCACGGAAGAAGGACTCTGAGAAAGCTCTGAAATGTCAGAGCGGATCAGAGGAGCAGCTGGAGATGTCAGATAAAGGCCGTGACAGGCTGTCTGAAGACATGGAGGAGCGACATCGCCGAAAAGACAAGAAATCCTCCAGACCAAGAAGCCTATCAAGATCACGTTCAAGGGAAAGGTATTTTCATTTGACAAATCGTTTTGATTTAATTTAACATAGGCTGAATTTGGTTGAAACAAGTTAATGTTAAGGTTTAGTGTGCTTAGATGTTAATTAATATTTTACTGAAGACGACATCATAATCGAAACTGGGACAAAAGAAGATCTCGCTCACGAAGCGGTGAAAGGAGATCAAGGAGCCGTGACAAGAAGAGACGGGCAAGGTCTCGATCAAACTCCAGAAGCAAGCACAGACATCGCAGCAGGAGCCGTAGCAAGAGCAGGTCGGATTAAGATTTTGTTCATGATTTTGCATGAAACTCCGTGAAACTGCGAATGTGTACTAAAACTATGAGATGATCCACTTTTATCTAGGGAGAAGAAAAAGAGGTTAGAGAAAGCACGGAAAAAAAGTCGCAGTCGGTCAGCTAGTCCTGTGACCTTCAGGGGCAGAAACACAGCCATGGATGCTCAGGAGGCATTGGCCAGAAGGTAGAGTGCTGTCTTTTTCACCAATGTACAAAAAAACTTTTTTGTACACCGTATATAGGGGTGTGTGATATGACTATTTTTGATCGTGGATAAAAATGTCTCCACAATCTGGTTTCAAAGAAATATCGTAGTATCATGCTACAGCTCACATTCAGCTGCAGTTCTGGCAGCGCCATATCAATATACTGTACAACGCCACATATATTCACATCTAATGTTATTTCAGCAGTAAAGTTACTCTCACAGGACACTGCACTTATTCGCAATCACAAAAGTACATAATTTGCATGTGCTTTAAAGCCTTGCCGGTTAAATGTTACATTCACGTGCTGGTCAGACTGGTGCTTTTTCTGAGCCCTGCTTACACCTGAAGCACAGGCACTAAAAAGCCTGTTTAACAGTGTATGATGTAAAATGTAAAAAAAAATAATATATATATATATATATATATATTAGTGGTGGGCCGTTATCGGTGTTAACGTGAGACTCTTACCGGGCGATAAAAAAAAAAATATCGCCGATAATCTATTCTCAAAGTTAAGCAAGCTATGATGACTTTCACCTTGATATTTTATATAACCGACTGGCTGAGAACAGCCTAAAAAGATGCTCAGGGCAGTTGACGGCCCACTGCTGGGCAATGTCACGAAAGCTTATCTTTTTTACGTGTTTTTAAGCCTTACCGCTTGTCGATTTAAACATTAAAGCATCCAAAAACAAGATGCGGAAAAGCTAAACAGAGTAGCTGGTAACTCGCGTGCTGTGTTCGGTGCGCACGAGAGAGAGAGAGAGAGCAGAGTATCACGGACAGCGACACTGAACCGAGCTCTCTTCTGCGAAGTTCTCCTCGAAGTCCCTCCTACACCTGAATAAACAAATACAAATCGCTGTTTGAACAAACAAAAGGATGTGAAAGAGCCCAATTGAGTACTCTATTAATCTAGATTAATTTCAAGATCAGAGTGAGATTAATCTAGATTAAAAAAATGAATATGCCCACCACTAATATATATATATATATATATATATATATATATATATATATATATATATATATATATATATATATATATATATAAAAATCTGAAAATGTCTACATTTAAATAAAGGTCTGGTCCAAGACCATAAACCAAGTGTCATAAATCTGAAAAGTGTTCATACATGGAAAAGAAAGTTGTGACATTTGCCATACTCAGAATTGGTGCTTTGCATATTACCCATCCAAGTGCACACACAGCAGTGAGTAGGGAACACAAAAACACTGTGAACACACACCCAGAGCAGTGGGCAGCCATTTAGCTCCAGCGCCCAGGGAGTAGTTGGGGGTTCAGAGCCTTGCTCAAGGGCACTTCAGCCAGGGATATTGAGGGTGGAAGAGAGCACTGTTCATTCACTCCCCCACCTACAACTACTGCCGGCATTGAGACTCAAACTGGAGTCCTTCAGGTTACAAATCCGACTTTCTAACCATTAGGCCACAGCTGCCCCCCCCCCCCCCCCCCCTTATATAAATGAAAGACTAATACTAGAGCTCTAAGGCAACATGGAACAAGCTTGTTCTCTCTCTTTCACTCACTCACTCACACACACACACACACACACACACACACACACACTCAAAATGCAGGTGTCTGGGGAATTTTTTCGATTTTGCCAAATAAAATCAGACATAAATCCTCAACAATTTGAAGGAGTAGACATAGCAAACCTCACACAGAAACAGAGAGAGAATTTTATTACATTTATTATATACAAAATATATATCATAAAGTTGTGAAGTTGAAACATCAAGAAAAATGAAGTGAAAATGAAATGAGTCCACATTGAACTGTACTGGATATATGTGGTCATTGCACTTTCTTTTAACTAGAATTCATCCAATTTGCACGTAAGTAATTGTGCAGAAATTGAAAAAAACTACCAAATATCCACAAAACCACAGCATAAATGCATGGTTGAGGAGTAAATAAAAAGATATATAGTTTATTGCATACAAATTGTACATTTCCTTATGCAATTGATCTGTAAAAGTTTGGGGTCTATCTGACCCCAATGAATGTAAATGTAAACCCTATTTAAGGGACGATTAAGGGCTAACGTGCATAAACGACAAAACGCAAAGAGAAAAATCACTCCCTATTCTTGAATAAAGAGCTTTAATAGAGTTGCTTTAGGAATCAGTCTATATCAGGGGTAGGCAATGTCGGCCCTGAAGTGCCGATGTCCTGCAGACCTTGGAGAAAAAAAAGAAGAAAACAAAACTTGTCTACAGTCTAGGTATTAGGTAATCCCAAAGATCGTGATTGGCTTGTTCAGATGTGTTTGATTTAGTGTTAAGAGTTAAACTCTGCAGGACAGCGGCACTCCGAGACTGACGTTGCCTATCCCTGGTCTATATAGTGTTTCATTTTTATATTTCTTCATTCAATTTATTGAATGCTCCTGCTAAATGCACCTTTTGTACCTGAAAATAAAGCATTGTTTGTTTTATTTGTATGTGTAGTCGTAATGTGCACTTGTACTTTGTAGTTATTTTTTAATAACGCACATCCCTAGTTTCAGTGTTATTTTGACAGAGCCTGCAGCCCTAATCAAGCTCTTTTAGAACGCTTCAAAACTACCCATTATGAAAACCACCTAAAAGTATCTACTTGATTTGTGAGGTGTACATTTCCTTGTTATCTTCATGTTCACTAAATATATTTTCCTCACATACTTAGGTTGGAGAGAGCAAAGAAGCTTCAAGAACAGAAGGAAAAAGAGTTGTTGGAAAAACGGCAACAACAAGAGAAGGCAGCAGGCAAGTAACTGCTGCAAATCATATGCCTATTGGTGCAGTGGATTCATATCTGACCCACTGCACAGGGCTCCAGACTCATTCTTCCCACTGGTGGCTCTTTTGTTACTAACTTTCTCAGTTGGTCGCATGAGTTCACAATTTGATTTGGTTGTTTTTTTTTTTTTTTGCTACAACATTGGATTAATCAATGCATTCTGATTAACTTTTATCATAGTTTATAGTTATATTTTATCATAGTTTATAGTTATATATTAAATGAAAGAGGTCAACATTCAGCGTGTTCTTTTTCATTAGTAGTAGTATTTGTGATTTGAATTTTGTGAACAGGCATTTCTATTTTGCTATGTTATAAGCCATGGGCTTCGGATGCTTTTGCTTTTGAGTTTGCGATCATGTTGTCACATTTTACAACAAAAGATAATTGTCTGTTTTGCTAACATCTATACCTCTCACTGTTTAAGACTAAAACAAAAGATGGATTCATTGTTGTTATTATTAATTAAAAAGCACGACAACAATAAAATGGTAAGATACAATGACAAACAAGCTTACAAAATGTTTAATAACAAAAATGAATAAGATGATGCATGGCATACACCACATGATGTATTATATACAGAATAATAAATTACAGAACGTTTAGCAAACACTGAGGAATCATATAAAAATGAAAGCGAGCTTGCATTATGCTCTTTAGTTCCACATATACGACAGGAATGGAAGCGCTTATGAGTTAAAAAAATGTGGTGGTTGTGCCACTGTGACCGCTCACAAAACTTAGTCACACAGGCAGAGAAAATGGTCACAAAATCTGGAGCCCTGGCTGCAACAGACGTCCATTTGATATGTTGTTGGTTGTTTCCTAACAGCAGCAGCTCCACTGTTGTGCGATACAACCACTGCAGCACCCAGTTCAAGCCTGAACGTTGCAGCACTGCTGGCCTCTGGCACACAGGTCACTCCTCAGATTGCAATGGCTGCTCAGATGGCAGCACTTCACGCCAAAACGCTGGCAGAGACTGGCATTGCTGTGCCAAGCTACTACAATCCCTCAGCGGTGAACCCAATGAAGTTTGCAGAGCAGGAAAAGAAGAGGAAAAAGTTGTGGCAGGGGAAAAAAGATGGGGTAAGGCCAACAAAGTCACTGTATAGATTATTAATATAAGGTTGCTGACAGTTGGCATGATACCACTTATATTGTTTGCAATGATTGTTCTGTTTATTATAAGTTTATGTAATATACAATTCATTTTTCTATTTGCTGTATATATTCCTCAACTTCTGAGTATATGGTAGCCCATAAAACAGTTTATAGGAAAGTAATTAAATTGTAATTAATTAGTGATTACTTTTTTATGCCATTTTTGAATTTTCTTAATTTTTTTGTATAACTTTCAAAAGATACCAAAAAACAGTCCAATAAATCATAGTTGCTCTTAGACACTGAAAGAAATATTTATTACTCATTTTGACATTGATAAATGATTTGCTTTTGCATAGTACTTAGTGCCTCTAGTAACACTTCTTTTCATCTTTAAAATTTTATGTCTTGAGGTGTTCAGGATTAATATATGTTTATGTTGTAGGACAAGTCACAAACAGCTGAGCTTTGGGAGAAGCTGAATTTTGGTAATAAAGACCAAAATGTGAAATTTCGCAAATTAATGGGCATCAAAGTAAGTGTTATACTTTATTAAATATTTGTTTATTTCTTTTTATTCAGGATGTTCTTAATCTGTGAACTGGAGAAATTTTAAATGTTTATTTTAATAATATATTATTATAATATATTTAATAATTTTATTATATAAATGTTGTATTACTTGAATATTTTAAACTTTGTCATGTTTATTAGTTTTAATTAGCACTGGGCAAGTTGACGTGTTATCGCGTTAACGCATTAATTGATTAACTCCGATAATTATATTGCGCGTTAACATAGTTTTTATTATGAAAGTCCATTGCTCATTGGTTCTGAGTACACATACAGACAAATCATGGGTCACACACAGGAGGGGATGCTCCCGATGCTAAGCATCAGCATTCAGAACCACTGTCCACTGTTATTTTTAATAGAAAAAAATACAACGAGGTCATAATCATGACTTTATAAGTAGGAAGTTTCAGATAGCACGTCAAGACCGCAGAGAAGCGCTTGCTCAGCACAGTGGAGTTCATTGTTAACTCGTATTGGACGTGGTAAAACATGGCCCTCTCACAATATATTTCCCTCTCACATCTATCGCTTTTGACACTCAGAAATATTCACGCAGTCATGCACCACGTATCAAAAGATCTACTTTTCAGCACAATTAGCACTCATACGCACTGATCTACATGTATAACTGAACCGCGCTCTTGCCCACCTCTTCCAACCGAGCCAGAGACTGCTAAACAGAGCGATCACACTAGTCAAATGAACCAGGCTTTGGGTGTTAAGATTGCCTAGTGTGAGCACACCCAAATTTTTCTCCCTCATCCCGCACACACGAGTCTCTACCCACCCATCAAGTTTTGTCCTGCACTAGACTCTGCTGCGATGGTTCCCGCGTGAAGGTCTCTAACAGGAAGGGTGCCTGTTATGATCGAGGCTCTGGACTCATAAGTGGACAAGGAGACTCATGGCCTGAGAAGTCATGGCCTAAGAATTGGACAAAACCATTGAATCCTTTAAGCTGGATAGAACTAAGCATAAGTTGTTTTTCTATAACCGACTAAAATATTTTCTATGAAAACGATAATGTCCTGGCAGTGACAAATAGCTTGTTTTATATTTAAATACATGAAAGTTAAAATTTACACTAAATATTTAAACTGCTACTATGTGAAAGGAATACTGCTTTAAAAAAGCACCTTTTAACCTGTTAACTGTCACTCACGTTTTTGAAGATAGACATGAATGTGCATGATACAAACATAATTTTTTATAATTCATGACTGAAAACATTTTGTAACATGATTTTGATGTACCATTTACATGGTAATGCAATGTCTGATTTTAAAATGTGTTTTGAAGGATGAATTTTGAGATTTTATGTTTTCAAGTGATATATAACTTCTGATGATTTCTAAAATGTGACAGAGAAAAAGGCAACGAGGAAGTCTTTTTTTTTTAAATAAAGGTCAAAGCTCTTTTTGTAATGTAGATTTCTGAGGGTGCACTCTTGTCATAAATTCATCTATTACTTTTCCTACATAATTTTTAACAAAAAATATTGGTAAAATATATATTTGGGAGTCTTAGACCTTTCCAACGATATATAGTTTGTCAAGATTAGATTAGATTTGATTGTAATATAGTATAGTCAACGTAGGCGTCCCGTTTACGGGACGGGGTGACATTTAACAGGTTAAAGTGTTTCCAAACAAAATGCTATAGCACTTTAGTGTTGTCAAAAGTACCGACTGTGATACCATTCGGTACTGAAAACATCATTTCCCACTAAGATTTGAGTGCTGTTGTGCAGATTCTTAAACAGCACTGATTGGTCATTGTTTTCACATGCTCAACACATTTGTGATTGGCTTCAGTGCTCATCTCTTCATGCTCTTCACCAAGTGCTCACACAGAGAGAGAGAGAGTGAGAGTGAGAGTGTTGGAGATTGCGAATATGTAAACTTGTTGTCAACGCTTCCCTGCTATTTTTATAAATAAAATAGCCTAGATACTAGAACGCTACATTATATTCCTCAGCAATGAGGTGGTAAAATCAATGTTTTTGAAGTAATCGTTTGTAGAAAGAGATGCAGCTTGCATATGCAACTGTCACCTTTCTCTCTTTCGATCAATAATTAATTGAACCAGTGCTACAATTCATTCAAATTAATGCGATTTTGTCTGATGTCTGATTTGAAATGGGCAGAATGCTAGAGCGAATGTGCCGTAACTGATGAAAAAACTAATTTTTACCCATTCGTCAAATATTGTACTGCAAAGAGCAATCCTAGTTTTAACTTGTCTATAACTTAGCAAATGACCATGGAATAAGTGGAATAATCAATGGCTTTCCATGCATTAAAGGATTTTAAATGCACTTTGTGGAGGCAAGCAACCACCCTCTGCCTTTGTGTCCGCGTTGTGCATTCAAAATCCTTTAATGCATGGCAAGCTGTTTATTATCCCTTACGTATTTCAGTTAGTTACCAAGGCAACACTTCTAATTTTGTTTTAGTTTGTCATCAATTTCTGAATTTCTATTTTATGAAAGTGACATGACATTCAGCCAAGTATGGTGACCCATTCTCGGAATTCGTGCTCTGAATTTAACCCATCCAAAGTGCACACACACAGCTGTGAACACACACCATGAACATACACTCGGAGCAGTGGGCAGCCATTTATGCTGTCGGCGCCCGGGGACCGTTGGGTTTTCGGTTCCTTGCTCAAGGGCACCTCAGTCGTGGTATTGAATCGTGGTATTATTTTAGCTTTACTTCAACTAACAAAAAGTTTTCAAGTTTAAGTTAAGGATAACCCTGTTGTGTTCACTGTAGGGTGAAGAAGAAGGTAGTTCATCAGGAGCTGGTAACGAAGAAGGTCTTAAAACCTTGCAACAGCAGGAAGAGATGTTCCGAAATTTGGACGTCCAGTATGAGATGGCCCGTTCACAAACACACACGCAGAGGGGAATGGGCCTAGGTTTCTCCTCTTCATTTTCTTCAAGGGGCATGGATGCTGTCTGAACATTCTGTATTTGTGCTTCTCATTTTTGTACATTCTGTCTGATGTTACCACTGTAAAGCTGATTTTTATGTGTTTGTAGAGAATACTGGTGCATTAGCCTGCATGTATGATTCATCAGGTCTGTCATTTTATTCATTTTGGAAATTCACATGTAAATACAGTTGATTGCTCAAACATGTATAGTTGCTTGGTCTCTGAAGATTGCATTTAATATTGTAAAGCTTTTGTTTGGATTTTGGGAGGGGAATGTGATTGTATATTTGACTGTTTGTATTGATACTGTCTGAAGTTAGCGATTCCTGATATATCAATGACCAATTGGTACCAGGGGCTATGATATATTGTGCTTCACAGCTTTTTGTGAAATAATTACTACATATATCAAGGACACAAATTAATATGACAGACTGTCATCAGTTTGAGTTGGGGGGAAAAAACACTGCAATTTCACAGAACAATAAAATTATTTAACATACAAAATACATTTCATCATTCATGAAGATCATACATTTTTGAATCATTATCCTTATACCAAAAGAAATTGTAGGGGAAAAATTTCCTAGTCCTTGTATTAGTTTATTGTATGTTACTGCAATACTTCAGATTATGTGGTTCTTAATAAATGTTAAGTCTAGGATGAGCTACTTCTCATTAAACTAATTGAGAAAATTAGCCGATTAGAAACAGCTGTAGTGTGTTCCAGCAGAATGTTAACTGCTCACTGTACTTAAAGTTTTTGTGGGACCACTAAGGAGTCCCTGTATGGAAGCAGTCCTAAATTTTACATTCTGGCTGATGTAAAGTTAAAAATAAATGTAGGTAAACATACATGGGCTATACTTTCTTTGTACACTTA
The DNA here is from genome assembly GCF_023724105.1 of Carassius gibelio. Taxonomy (NCBI): domain Eukaryota; kingdom Metazoa; phylum Chordata; class Actinopteri; order Cypriniformes; family Cyprinidae; genus Carassius; species Carassius gibelio. The sequence goes on from NC_068400.1 coordinate 301,795, forward strand.
GTACAGTTTACCATAGTATACCATTTCTTTATAAATAAGACAGAAGCATACGTTGAGTCGTGCAAAGCAAAAAAACAACACCACTTCTGGAGACTGATCTGATATAGAGCACATGAAGCTACGCAGAAACCTGGCCTGCATTTCCCAAAAGCATTGTAACTCTTAAGTTGATCATTCCTCCATTGGTTTCAATGGGTCTACGACCTACCTAAGCTGCTTATGCTTTTGGGAAACACAGCCCTGGTTGGCAGGTTTAATTTAATGAACCTTGAAGCACCTGTACATAATTCTAGGAGATCTTCCATTAGGAATGTGAACACACTGGAGGCTATGATTGATAGAAGGCCTTGAGCTGAGTGGAGTTGATGACCATGCCCGAGTTGAAAGGGGTGGAGATCCACAGGTACCACTAATCATGGCAAAGTTGGTATTGAAAGACCATGGTCGATGTAGAAAGGCAAGGGACCCTGATGAAGCCAGAAGGCTGGAGGACCATGGTGGAGTCAAAGGACTGGAGATCTACATAAAAATGAAGGGTTGCGGGACAGAGGCAGATTTTTGCCCTCAAAGGGCCAAGGTTGGGCCAAATAGTCATAGACTGAAACCCTGAGACCATGGTGGCAATGGCGGACAAGGAGACTCATGGCCTGAGAAGTAATGGCCTAAGAATTGGACAAAACCATTGAATCCTTTAAGCTGGATAGAACTAATGAGGGGAATGGGTTAGGGAACTGGACAGAACCAGGGGATCACCTACAGTATACTGGAAGGAACCAGCAGAGGAGGAGAGGTCAGGGAACTGGATAGAACCAGACAGTAATTCATGCTGAATTGGGACCAGTGGGCAGAGTAGGAAGGTCTATGGCTCCAGACGAGACCAGAGAATCTAGATAGCCGTTCAGGCTCCAAACAAAAACTAAATCATTAAATAACCTGGAGAAGTTTGAAAATGACTAAGAAGTTATAAATTACATCACTAACAGTGATAAAGAGGTTTACTAGAAAATGTGGACATTCTTATACATGGTGTCGCAATAAAAATATCTCCCTAAATGCCAGCAAGCCTAAGAAGATGATCATTCATGATGGGAGGAAGCAGGTGAGGAACTAGGGTCCTCTGATGAACAATGGTTTAAAAGAAGACCAGCTTCAAATACCTTGAGGTCCACCTCACAGAAGGTCTTTGCTAGACAACGCACACACACACCAACGCTTGGCCAGTGTCAAGGTCTCCAACAGGGTGCTGAGAACTTTCTACATTGTGGCTGTGGAGTCTCTACCCACAAGGAGCATCATCAGCTGACTTGAGAGTCACCATGGGACTGAAAGGTGCTGTCCAGAGTGATGAGGACAGCAGAAAAGGTCATCAGGACCTCTCTTCCCTGGATCACAGATATTTACAATCAGCGATGCAGGGCCAGACTTTAAACACACCAGACATAGACTTTTCACAGTTCTTCCTTCAGGGAAGCTTTACCAAATCTTATATTCTATTTGATTAAATTTTACTCTTTTCTGTAGAAAGTGTTACACACTATCGTATTTGTGCTTTTTTGTCAATTATTCCTTTTCTGCTCTAAAAGAATCCAGGAAACAGAGACCTCAAGTCATAGAAATGTCAGCCTTGGTGGGATAGATCCAAACCATAAAATGTTAGCTTATCAAGAATTACAAAGTTATAAGCCATTTAAATGGCCTTGTCACTCATTTGATGATTTGGGCCCATACAACATTTTATCTTACCACTAAGAGTTCTCCTAAATGACAGTAAAATATTTTAGCAGATAGTTTTGTCTTGAAATCTATTCACAAAGCTGCTGAGGCAAACTTTTACTAAGGAATAGAGAGAAATCTCGAGCTAAGAGCAAGGTTGACCTCGTTGCTATGGATGATGTCAGCATGGTTACTAACTCGGCAAACAGTGATTGGCCGCTGTCTCTGTCGGAGATTTATTCATATAAATATTTTAGAGTAAGGATAAAGGTTTAAAAAATAAAAATGTTGCTGCATTCAAATAAAGATTTTAAAATGCAACCTAAGTGTCATTAATTAAACAAGTATGTGTTCAGTTAATTGTCAGTCTTTTATATGTATGCTTCTCATTATTAGTGTAGAATAATAAAGGCTGATAAGTCATTAAGACATGCAAACGTAAAATAAATCCAAACTGGGTGCAAGAACATCTGCTACTTCTTGCCCAACTGGTTAATCAAAATAAGGGCATAATCAAAGGAAAATTTAGAGTTGGGATAACCTTCAAAACCGAAGGTAATGCCTTTATAAAAGCTCATTATCATCAAATATTTTTAAAATGTTTATGTTCCGAGGCAGATTGCAGACAACAGCCATTTTAGGATAGTTTGTGACTTGGTCTTAGTGACTTAGGAGTCCTCTTCGCTACTCAGAATGTTTCACAGATTTAGGAGCTAGTTTAAGTGCTAAAATGCTTTATGAAATACTTTTAGAAAAAAAAAAAAAAGGAGTTCTAAATGTAGAACTGACGCCTATTATTTTAAAGATGTTCTCCTAAATCGGTGTTATGAGCTACTTTTAGTCTTGAAATGTTTTGTGAATAAAGGCCCAGGGGCAGGAGGAGTAGGAGACTTTTATAAAGAAGCTAAAAGCAACTTTTAGTAAAGGCTAAGACTGATTCTTAAGTGTTGTCTGAGGTGATACTTAAGTGTTGCAAACTAAGAACTGCAATGATCCATCCATCCATCCATCATCTTCCGCTTAATCCGGGGCCGGGTCGCGGGGGCAACAGTCTAAGCAGAGACACCCAGACTTCCCTCTCCCTAGCCACCTCTTCCAGCTTTTCCGGGGGGACCCCGAGGCGTTCCCAGGCCAGCCGGGAGACATAGTTCCTCCAGCATGTCCTAGGTCTTCCCCGGGGCCTCCTCCCGGTGAGACGTGCCTGGAACACCTCCCTGGGAAGGCATCCAGGAGGCATCCGAAATAGATGCCCGAGCCACCTCAGCTGGCTCCTCTCGATGTGGAGGAGCAACGGCTCTACTCTGAGCTCCTCCCGAGTGACCGAGCTTCTCACCCTATCTCTAAGGGAGCGCCCAGCCACCCGACGGAGAAAGCTCATTTCGGCCGCCTGTATCCGGGATCTTGTCCTTTCGGTCATGACCCACAGCTCATGACCATAGGTGAGAGTAGGAACGTAGATTGACCGGTAAATCGAGAGCTTTGCCTTACAGCTCAGCTCCTTCTTCACCACGACAGACCGGTACAGCGACCGCATTACCGGTCGCTGTACCGATCCGTCTGTCAATCTCAATTTCCATCCTTCCCTCACTCGTGAACAAGACCCCAAGATACCTGAACTCCTCCACTTGAGGCAGGAACTCTCCACCAACCTGAAGTGGGCAATCCACCCTTTTCCGACTGAGAACCATGGCCTCGGACTTGGAGGTGCTGATTCTCATCACAACCGCTTCACACTCGGCTGCAAACCGTCCCAGTGCACGCTGAAGGTCCTGGTCTGAGGAGGCCAACACGACAACATCATCTGCAAAAAGCAGCGAAGAAATCGCATGGTCCCCAAACCGGACACTCTCTGGCCCTTGGCTGCGCCTAGAAATTCTGTCCATAAAAATTATGAACAGAACCGGTGACAAAGGGCAGCCCTGCCGGAGTCCAACATGCACTGGGAACAGGTCTGACTTACTGCCGGCAATGCGAACCAAGCTCTTGCTCCGGTCGTATAGGGACCAAACAGCCCTAAGTCCCACAAGTCATCCAGGCCCGATAGGACTCCTTCTTCAGCTTGACGGCATCCCTTACTTCCGGTGTCCACCACCGGGTTCGGGGATTGCCGCTTCGACAGGCACCGGAGACCTTACGGCCACAGCTCCGAGCAGCCGCAGTGACAATGGAGGTGGAGAACATGGTCCACTCGGACTCAATATCTCCAGACTCCCTCGGGATCTGGTCGAAGCTCTGCCGGAGGTGGGAGTTGAAGATCTCTCTGACCGGGGGCTTGGCCAAACGTTCCCAACAGACCCTCACAGTATGCTTGGGTCTGCCGAGTCTGTCCAGCTTCCTCCCCCGCCATCGGATCCAACTCACCACAAGGTGGTGATCAGTTGACAGCTCTGCCACTCTCTTCACCCGAGTGTCCAAGACATATGGCCGAAGGTCTGATGACACGACCACAAAGTTGATCATCGACCT
>NC_068400.1:306473-332236 GCF_023724105.1 Carassius gibelio
GACCTGTTGGTTATTGGAGGATCTTCTCATTTCTAGTCTGTTAAACGCATTGGCTATTTTGCAACGAGCCTTCAGCGCGTACTGAGTGAGCGAGCGCCTGCTGAGTAGCCTAACATAAACATATAAGATGGTGTTTTTTTCTTCTTCGGGAGTGTCAGGGGCGTTGCCTGTTACGTTGTTTGGGTTATTGGGCTACCTTGTTGAACGCATATCATTATATTTCTCTCTCTCTCTTTTTTTTTTTTTTCAAATATAATTAATTACTCCAACGAACCGTTCGGTATACATAATGCGTACCGCGTACCGAACCGAAAGCGTCGTACCGAACGGTTCAATACGAATACGCGTATCGTTACACCCCTAATATATATATATATATATATATATATATATATATATATATATATATATATATATATGTTGGCGGTTTTCACAACACTATGGCCTTTGATGGATTCTGCAAGCTAAAGAATAGCGACACAATAGATGGCAGGGGTCAGGGTATAAATTTATTATGATTTAGATCTTTTAATGTTTGTAAAACAGCCCAGGCTCCACGTTTGTATTAATCACCTGAGCTGGGTGTTGCGTTCCCAAGGAGTCAAGGGAGGATGGACCTGCAGGCCATCCTTCATAACTTTACATGTCTCTCTGTCTGTCTGTGTATCAGGAAGCTGAAAAGCAGCAGGAAATCGTGACAATGTGAAATGCAATAAATGATATAGTTTTATTTTATTTGCAAAACTGCCCGGACAGCTTTCTTTTTTCTCCCGTTTCCTCCCCGTTAGATGAAGTCACACTTGGCGTGTGTGAAACAAGCATAATTGTGCTTGAACTGACTCAGGCGAGACCTAAAAATACACACAATGGCAGAGAGATGAGCAGAGACAGATAGAGAGAAAGAGGGCCGCTTGTCCTTTAGCAGTGCGTGCTTTCTCCTTATTTTCCCACACATTCCAATAACACAGGAATAAACGGATATGAGAATTAAACCTCATTGTCCTCAGATATGTCCTACTATATTTAGTCCGTGTTTTTAGTATATATATGGTGTGAGTCAGAGTAAATTGCGACGCAAATATAGTGTCATGAACATGCAGCCTTGTATAGAGGACCAACAACCAAGGTCAGGATTTTTAGTTCCAAAACTTTAATATGCCTGCAGATCAAAATGAAAGCCCCTTAATACATATTATATAGTTTTAATGGTTTTCATAAGGCCTGTTAAATAACCATAACATGCAGTAAGACTATGCAGCCTATTCAACTATCTCACGTTTTGAAATACATTTTCTAAAAATTTATTTTCGAATGGTTTTTAGGAATGTTATTATAAAGTTATTTTTTGTTTAATTTCATTATTTGATGTCCGTTTACAAAAAAAAATAAAATATAATAATAATAATAATAACAATTTCAGTCAGTTTGCAAACTGTCCCTTTGCGCCACCTGGTGGTAGTTTCGTGAATGACTCTGTCACACGACTGACTTGCAATTAGCTCCGTAGTCATGCAGTTTTCAAATTCAAAACATAAAAAACATGCCACTGAAACAAAATATCTTTTCCATGTGTTCTTTTCAGCCAATAGTATGCAACCTTAAACCAAATTGGTGATTTGACCATAAATATAAAGAGTTGTCCATTTTACTCCCCCAGTGATGGAGAGAGACCCATGGCATATTGTTCAAAATCTCTCTCTCTCTTTTCCCCAAGGACTCTTGCACTTTGTGTCTGAACAATTACAGACAAATCTGAGAAAATAATAATAATAATAATAATAATAATAATAATAATAATATATATATATATATATATATATATATATATATATATATATATATATATATATATCAATCACACGGCTGACACAGATTTTAAGTGTTCAAATCCCGACTCGAGGACCTTTCCCGATCCTACCACAACCCCTCCCCCCACTTTGCTTCCAGTAAATTCTGATCAGTCTTGTCACAATGAGGGCAATAAACTGTCTATTAACCTGTTAACTGTCACTCACGTTTTTGAAGATAGACTTGAATGTGCATGATACAAACCTAAATTTTTATAATTCATGACTGAAAACATTTTGTAACATGATTTTGATGTACCATTTACATGGTAATGCAATGTCTGATTTTAAAATAGGTTTTAAAGGATGAATGTTGAGATTTTATGTTTTGAAGTGATATATAACTTCTGATGATTTCTAAAATGTGATAGAGAAAAAGGCAACGAGGTCTTTTTTTTTAAAACAAAGGTCAACTCCTTTTGTAATGTAGATTTCTGAGGGTGCATTCTTGTCATAAATTGATCTATGACTTTCCCTACATAATTTGTAACACAAAATATTGGTAAAATATATATTTGGGAGTCTTAGACCTTTCCAACGATATATAGTTTGTCAAGATTAGATTAGATTTGATTGTAATATAGTATAGTCAACGTAGTCGTCCCGTATACGGTTAACAGGTTAACCTGCTCTCCCCTACTGCAATTGCCCTTTTTTCCATAAAATGTGAAAACAAGCCTTGCAAAGTATTCTGTTTCTGACCAGTGATCTTATTTGCTTCCTTAATAATTTTTTATTTTTAATGTTTTATTGTTCAATTTTGGAGAAATGTCTTAAATTACCAATAAACAATATTGTATGTTAGAATGCTTTTAATCATTGATATATAGACCATGGTCAGGGTCTTACTATCAACATTGTAGAGTTGGGGTACTCGAACTTGGACAAATTAACCTGTTTTATTATTGTATCATACTGTATTGTCCTCCAGTTAAAGCTGACATTTCAATTATTCACTGCCTCTCCCCCACATTTGACAGAGCTAAAGTGCAGCCAATGAGGAGATCCTTAATGATGGCATTATGAATTTCTTGTTGTCTTGGAGAAAAAAGTCCTGGCTTGAGTCCAATTTTGAATGAACTCAGACTTGTCACGCACTAGGGTGAATTTGAACTCGGACTTGACATGGACATGGACATTGGACATTTTGGACTTGGAAAATATTCCGAGTACAGTCGAGTTTGTGTCATGTGTAACAATAAAACCAGCATAAAATTGAGATGAGAAATGAGATTCGATTCAATAAACCAATTCAATTATGCTCAACTTAATGAAGTCATTGGTGATGACGTAATGGCGTCAAGTCTATCAAACATTCAAATATATAAAGTCAGTAATCATAACTTCAGTCAGTTAAAAACCTCATAATCATGAAAAGTTTCCAATTAAGTTTTGCAACAACACCCAAATACAGTAACAGCAATAATGTGCATACGAGGATTAAAGTCTTGAAGATATAAAGTAAATAAATTAGGTGTCATCAGCGCAGGAACCATGACCCACTTACTATACATAATCCATTGCGATGTATTTGTTATTAAATGAACATTTCGCCAGATTGCCCTTCATTCAAGCCTTCGGTTTAACCGCGCTTACAACATTAGCACTGAATCAGAATCAATCACCAAAATAATCACTTCGGTTCAGACACGCTGTGAGTCAGTTGGCTTCACGCTGAATCGCGCATGCTCAGTATAATCAGCTCCTCGATTTTAGAATTGGACGCGTCCAAAAGAAATGGTTTTCGGTTCAGTGTACTGATGATCCGAAAACCGATGCAACCGGTTCTTGACTCGAGAATGAGAATCACTCTAACCGGCACGTACTGCAGTTCAGTATCATCAGCTGCTCTACTCGTGTTCATGTTCTGTTTACTACAAACTCAATTTGTTAATGTGTCATCATTAACTATAAATACAGTACAGATATTTCATAAATCATCCCTTATTCCTATTAAACATAAGAGTCTTTAGAGTCTTAATTATTGTCCAACTTCCCTGAAAACCCATTTGGCCTATACATAATCTACAATATACAGATTAGAAACATGAAAAAAAAAAAAAAAAAAAAAAAAAAAAAAAAAAAAAAAAATATATATATATATATATATATATATATATATATATATATATATATATATATATATATATATATATATATATATATATATATATATATATATATATATATATATATATATATATATATATATATATATATATATATATATATATATATGTATATATATATATATATCATCAACCTGCTATCTTGACACACTTCCAACATGTTTTTTCAAAAGTATCCTTAACTGTTTAGAAGCAGATCTCTTAGAAGTGGTGAATGCCTCATTTCTTTCTGTGATATTTCCATACTCCCTGTAAACTGCAGCTGTTAAGCCCCTCCTTAAAAAACATTTTGAGCAAGTATAGACCAATATTTAATCTTCCTTTTATAGGCAAAATTATAGAAAAAGTAGTTTTTAAATCAGCTGAACAAATACTTAAACTCAAATGGATACCTGGACAATTTTCAATCTGGTTTCTGACCACATCACAGAGACAGCACTCATTAAGATAATAAATTATATTCGCTTAAATTCTCTGGCAAAATCAGTGTTGGTATTGCTAGATCTCAATGCTGCGTTTGACACTGTCGATCATAACATACTACTAGAGACTGGAAAACTGGGTTGCCCTTTCTGGGATGGTACTCAAATGGTTCAGGTCATAGTTAGAAGGGAGAGGTTATCATGGGAGTATGGGAGAGCATAAGTCTAAGTGGACGTCCATGACATGCGGAGTCCCACAAGGCTCAATTCTTGCAAAACTCTTGTTTAGACTATATATGATCCCACTAAGTCAAATAATGAGAAAGAACCAAATTGCATATCACAGCTATGCTGATGATACCCAGATTTACCTATGCTTGTCTCCAAATGACTACAGCCCAATTGACTCCCTCTGCCAATGTATTGATGAAATTAATTAATAGTTGGATGTGCCAGAACTTTCTTCAGTTAAACAAGTTAAAAACTGAAGTCATTGCATTTGGAAACAAAGATAAAGTTTTCAAGGTTAATGCATACCTTGACTCTAGGGTTCAAACAACTAAAAATTAAGTCATGAATACTGGTGTGATTCTGGAGACAGACCATATTTTCAGTAGTCATATCAAAGCAGTAACTAAATCAGCATACTATCATCTAAAAACATTGCAAGAATTAGATGTTTTGTTTCCAGTCAAGACTTGGAGAAATTTGTTCATGCCTTTATCGTCAGAAGGGTGGAATATTGTAATGGTCTCCTCACCTCCCATTAGACAGCTGCAGCTCATACAGTTTAGGATTAATTTAAAGTACTTTTTCTTGTTTATAAATCACTCAATGCCCTAGGACCGAAATAGTTTGCAGATATGTTCAGTGAATATAAACCTAATAGACCAGTCAGATCAGACTGAGTCAGTTAGAAATACCAAGGGTTCACACAAAACAAGGGGAGTCCGCCTTTAGTTACTATACTGCCCGCAGCTGGAATCAGCTTCCAGAAGAGATCAGATATGCCAAAACATTAACCACTTTTAAATCTAGACTCAAAACTCATCAGTTTAGCTGTGCATTTATTGAATGAGCACTGTGCGATGTCCGAACTGATTGCACTGTATTTTACAGATTCACTGTTTTTTATGTAAAATCATTTTCTATTTTTAACTGTTTTAAATTAATTTGTAAATAAGTACATTTTTAAATAATTTTCAGAGTTTTTAATATTTTTTCTTCATGATTACTTTACTTTTATGTAAAGCACTTTGAATGATTTGAATTGCCTTGCCTTACCATTGCTATGCTGATGACACACAGCTCTTAAGGACAATAAATATCACATACTTTAAGACTTTTACTGAGGTAATATTTTAAACAGACTTCAACTTCTACCAAAGTCATCCTCCTGTAAGATATCTGTACTTTTACTGGAGTATGACTTTCAGGTACTTTATACACCACTGACATCAAGGACAGACTGATATTTTTCCTAACATAAGTGAGTTCTTTGCTGCCTTACTTGATACCAGGGATTGGACTGCTGAGGACTGGGGCAAAGTAATTTTCTTTGATGAATCCCCTCTCTGATTGTTTGGGGCAACCGGAATAAAGCTTGTTTGAAGAAGAAAAGGTGAGTGCTACCATTAGTCCTGTGTCATGGCAACAGTAAAACATCCTGAGACCATTCATGTGTGAGGTTGCTTCTCAGCCAAGGGAGTGGGCTCACCTACAATTTTGCCTTAGGACGTATCCAAGAACAAAGAATTGTACAAAAAACCTCCTCAGAGAGCAACTTCTCCCAACCATTCAAGAACAGTTTGGTGATGAACAATGACTTTTCCAAGGCAAAGGTGATAACTAAGTGGCTTGGGGAACAAAACATCTACATTCTGGAAAAATAAAGGAAACTCCCAAACCTTAATCCCATTGAGATCTTGCGGTCAATTCTCAAGAGGTGGGTGGACAAATTAAAACCCCAAAACTCTTACAAACTCCAAGATTGATTATGCAAGAATGGGCTGCCATCAGTCAGGATGTGGCCCAGAAGTTGACTGACAGCATGACAGGGCAAATTGCAGGGGTCATTTTGATGCATGGCTAAAAGGCAGAATGCCGTAACTCAATTTGAGCAAAGTAAAAGAGCGGTAACTGATGTTATAAGGTTTTCTGGTTTGGTTTCTCCAGGGATTTTCAAAGTTATGGTTGAGACAACCAATACATTTCTCGTAAAAATAAAACAAAAATTGACTCACACCATGGCAGTGTTACAGGTTAGAGGCTGACATGCTGAGTGATTTGGATAAGGACGGAGGTTTGTCTACTGAGGCGGCTGAAGAGCTGCCCCACACTACAGATGTAGCTCTCCGTACCACCAAGCAAACTACTGCTTAGTACCTTAAAATATAGATATACAGAATATAGATATCTGAGGATAGCCGTATTCTAGCTCAGCAGCTACTCTCCTTAGTTGGGTTTAAGTAGCAATATCTTTGAGCACATATCTAGAGATTTTCTAGTTAGCCTCTTTAGTGATCTTGTGTATCCAGACTAGTATTGGTCACATAGCATAGCTATCTGGTTTTAACTTGGTTTGGGTGTTCCCCTTTATTTGAAATTGGGTCCCCCATTTCTGCCAGGTTATGTGAGCAGCCCGAGGTGAAGTGGCTTGGCCACTTTCTGAGAAAAGGTTAGGTGTATGTCTGTCACTTCTTTGGTGCTCTCTCACCTGGTGGACAGGCACATTTCTCTTTATGTTATAGCTGGAATTTTGTTCCCCATGAGTTTCCTTGAAGGGGAACGTTTTGAGTAAAGCATGTAACGTGTCTTTCCTTCAGTCTGCCTGTTTCACGTCTCCTTTAAACAACTAAGTTGGTGACATGTTGACCTTCCTAAGATATCACAGGCTATGTGGACCAATAGGATTGGAGTTTTTTCACACGTCCTATATGTGTCTAGAAGTCATTTAAAAAGTGAGACAATATACAACTAGTTGGTTGTTATAACAGAATAAACTCCTTCAAAACCCCTCATCTTCGTATTAACCGAGTATGTATCAAGGGTTTTTGTTTCAAGCATAAATCACACTGTATTTATTGATGTGTGTGTGTGTTCGTGGGGCAAGAAAAATATCTTAATTCAAGACTATTAAAAAAAAAAGTGTTAATATCTTATGCCATTTCCGTTGTGCATTTTTAACTCACCATAGGGCCAGGTGGTCCATGTGGACCAGGTGCTCCAGGGGGCCCAATAATCTGTTAATGTGAGCAAAATTGAAAACTGAAAATGGAATATATAAGTGTGGGTGTGTTTTTATGACATATCAGGACACAACTTTTTATAATGACATGGGTATGAAACAGGTATTACAAGGAGAGGGTGACTTATGGACATAACCCATGTCCCCATTTTTCAAAACGCTTATAAACCATACAAAATGAGTTTTTTTGAGAAAGTAAAAATGCACAAAGTTTCCTGTGAGGGTTAGGGTTAGGTGTATATACAGTTTCTACAGTATAAAAACCATTACGCCTATTGGATGCCCCCACTATTCACAAAAACAAACATACAGTTGTGCTCATAATTTTACATGTGGTATGTGTGAATTGTTAATAATTTAAACAAAATTAGAGGGATCATGAAAATTGTGTGTAATTTTTCATTTAGTACTGTCATGAATAAGCTATTTCACATGATAGATGTTTACATATACTCCACAAGACAAAATAATAACTGACTTTATCAAAATGACCCCATTGAAAAGTTTACATACCCTTGAATCTTAATACCATGTGTTGTTTCCTGGATGATCCGCGACTGTTTCTATATTTTGTGATAGTTGTTCATGAGTCCCTCGTTGGTCTTGAGCAGTTCAACTGCCTGGGCAGCTCAACTGAAGGGCAGCTGTGGCCTAATGGTTAGAGAGCTGGACAAGTAACCTGAAGGTCGCAGGTTCGAGTCTCGGTGCTGGCAGGAGTTGTAGGTGGAAGGGAGTGAATGAACAGCGCTCCCTTCCAGCCTCAATACCTATGGCTGAAGTGCCCTTGAGCAAGGTACTGGATGCCCAGTTGCTCCCCGGGCGCTGGATATACAGGTGCTGGTCATATAATTAGAATATCATCAAAAAGTTGATTTATTTCACTAATTCCATTCAAAAAGTGAAACGTGTATATTATATTTATCCATTACACGCAGACAGATATATTTCAAATGTTTATTTCTTTTAACTTTTTCCCAAATTCAGTATCTCAGAAAATTTTAATATTGTGAAAAGGTTCGATATTGAAGACACCTGGTGCCACACTCTAATCAGCTAATTAACTAAAAAAACCTGCAAAGCCTTTAAATGGTCTCTCAGTCTAGTTCTGTAGGCTACACAAACATGGGGAAGACTGCTGAATTGACAGTTGTCCAAAAGACGACCATTGACACCTTGCACAAGAAGGGCAAGACACAAAAGGTCATTGTAAAAAAGAGGCTGGCTGTTCACAGAGCTCTGTGTTCAAGCACATTAATAGAGAGGTGAAGGGACGGAAAAGATGTGATAGAAAAAAAATGTACAAGCAATAGGGATAACCGCACCCTGGAGAGGAATGTGAAACAAAACCCATTCAAAAATGTGGTGGAGATTCACAAAGAGTGGACTGCAGCTGGTGTCAGTGCTTCAAGAACCACTATGTACAGACGTATGCAAAACATGGGTTTCAGCTGTCGAATTCCTTGTGTCAAGCCACTCTTGAATAACAGACAGCTTCAGAAGCGTCTCGCTTCAAAAAGGACTGGACTGCTGCTGGGTTAAATGCAGAGCACCAATTCCGAGTATGGTTTGCCATACTTGGCAAATGTCATCACTTTCACTTTGCTATTCCTTAGAAAAATCCTCCAGCTCTTGCACATTCTTTGGTTTTCCAGCATCCTCTGTTTATCTGAACCCTTTCCAAAAGTGACTGTATGATTTTGAAATCCATATATTCACACTGAGGACAACTAAGGGACTCATATACACAACTATTACAAAAGGTGAAAAAATTACTGATTCTCCAGAAAGGAACTCATTGAATTAATAGCTGGGTAACGTAAACTTCTGAACAGAAGTTTATATATCTGCAAACTGTATGATATCCAAGGTACAAATTTATGGTAATTGTGCATTTAAATCTCATATTGTATTTTCAGAAAGGTTTTAATCCAATATATATATATTTATTATTTATTATTAATTATATTATTCTTTAAATATATTTTAAGTGTAATTTATGTTGTATTTTGAACCTAATTTATCTTTGTAACAGGCAAAATGTTGACCATAATGATTCATTGAAGGATCAGTTAATGATTCGGGATTCATTAGCTTAAATAAACACTGAAGCAAAATCTATGATATCTTAGTTAATATTTCAGTATAATTTATTTTTGACAAAACACCCCATGTTTCGGTAGTGACAGCACATTTTCAGTAGTGATAGTAATGCTTTGTTAGCAACCACATCACATTACAGAATTTTAACTCACATACTAAAACATACTAAAATACAAAATAATTGCACAACCGTTTTTGCACAACCAAATATGAAGCTTATGTTTTCCCATTTGTCACTACCAAAACAATTTATGACATGTTTCAGAAGTGACTGTTTATGTAGTTTTAACCTATCCTGATGCTAATCAGCACATATAGCTAGCACAGTTTTGAAAAGTGGTATACACATAAAAACTAAATGTTAAGGAATAACTCCCAAAAAGTGTGCTTAATTGCACAAAAAACGTGTTCAGTAGTGATGTTCTTTAAACAGACAGATTTTTCAGACTTTTGAACATTTACCTCAAAATGAGGAGACCTATCTACTTACACCTTGCTTATTTGAGAGAGGGGGACACAGGAATATTTCCTAATCATTAATTAAATATGGTTTAAAATCAGTCTCAGACTAAATAGACTAAAACGGTAGCAACATTAAAATTTGTGGAACACATTTTTACATAAAGTTTAATAATTTACAAAACAAAATATTACAATATGTATATCTTTCTGAGCTTCACTTTTTAAAAGAATCAAAAAGATAATTTTAAAAACAACAATGCAAAAATGAAGTTGAAATTAAGGGGTGAGAGTTCGGAACAGCCACCTCCCATTTGAAAGTACCCAATAAATTATGGTTTTATATATATTAAGCTTACTAATAGTTTATATATATTAAGCTTAGTAATAGTTTAAATATTATTGTGGGTTCCAATTGATAATAGAAGAATCTTAATAAAAATCTAAGAGGGCATCATTTTAAATCTGGTGTCACTGAGCATTTTGTGTCTAGCCTGGGACCTGGAGATGGAAGTTCTCTCATTCTCCGCCCATTGTTATTGTTGTCTGCTGGTGTTGGTCCATTGTGTATTATCAAGTCCAAGGTCAATCCAGTTGTCTACCAGGTGATTTTGGTGTACTTTATACTTCCATCTGCTGAAAAGCTTTATGGAAATGATGATTTCCTTTTACAGTAGGAATTTAGCAACTGATTTCAGTGCCAAAACCACTTCCAAGTGGTTTGCTGATCCTGATATTACTATTGTTTTCTTGATTGGCCAGCCAAGATGCCTGACCTGAACCCATTTAGAATCTATGGGATATTTTCAAGAGAATGATGAGAAACAGTTTATCCAACAATACATACAAGCTGAAGGCTCAATAGTGTCTCAGCAGCAGTGATCTAATATATTTAAATGTTTCACTCTTTTTTTAAATAGTTTTCATGGTATTCTAATTTTATTTAGATGCACCTCTATGCGTGTATACATACCTTAAAGACGCTGTAGTAAGAATGCTCTTTTGCTTGGTGTTTTGGCCTTTCCAATCCTAAAGCTTTTGTTTATTTACATCCCACAGTTTAATTAAATATTTTGTTTTATTTTAAATCTGGTGTCCATGAGCATTTTGTGTCTAGCCTGGGACCTGAAGATGGTAGTTCTCTCATTCTCCTACCATTATTATTGTTATTATTTCCCCTAGACTTTAAAAGGGGTATGTAACAGTACTGACATCATGCAAGCTACCACTCTAACAAAGATTACTCCCAGTTTTCTACATCTGTTGTTGACTGTAAGTGCACACACACATTCTTAATTCACATTTCTTTTGGCTTTACTTACCGAGGGTCCCTGAGGGCCTGGCAAGCCAATGTCTCCTTTGTCTCCTTTCAGACCATTCCCACCCTGTGGACACATGACCAAGTAACCATATGACTTAAACAGTAACAAGCATTGTGCATTATGTGAAATTCCACAAGCATAAAATACATTTTACCTGTAATCCAGGCAGACCCATTGATCCCTTTACTCCTGATATTCCAGGGATTCCCATGTCCCCCTTTGAACCTTTGTGACCCTGAGAACATGTGGATTATATTAAATGTGACATAGGATTAAATAATTTAATGTATGGTTAGATGTGGTTTTCCACTGCAGAGTCCACAGGAGAGCTGCCTCCATCCATAAGTACCCCACCCACCCACAACACGGACTCTTCACACTCCTACACTCAGGACAGGGGTACAGGAGCATAAAATGCAGGATTTACAGACTAAGGAACCCCTTCTTCCCCTCAGTCATTAGACTTTTAAATGGGTTGTCAGTGGATACCGACTAGTCTCACTTATCTCATAGAATAGGTGGACTGAACTGCTACAGCTTGTAGCATTTGTTTAGGACAATTTATGAAAGTTTGGGCTTTATGTCTTAGACAGCCTAAAAGGCATTTTCCTTATTTAGACTATAATCAATCAGTTACAAATGTATCTGGTATATGCATGTGTTGTCTGTATGCTTCCCTATTATATTAATTTAGTTACAATGTTTATAGCTATTAGTTTAGCTCTAAATGCTAATATTTAGGTGTATGAATGTATCTCTTGTTTAATATCTTCTAGATGTTAGAAGTTTCTTTCTTGGTATCAAAATGATCTACTCTTTATTCCTCAAAAAATAATGTGCATTATGTGATTGTGAAATGCATCATACTATTTAGATACAGTTGCTCCTTTACACTTAAGCAACATTAAAGGAACACTCCACCGTTTTTTGAAATAGGGCTTATTCACATTATTTCCTACATTTAGATAGGTGGGCAAATGCATTTTTGTGTCAGTGCATGCATTGTTTTAGTTTGACTGGGTCGGCGTTAGCTTAGCTTAGCACAATGAATGGAATCCTTTGTTGCCAGCTAGCATGGCCTGAGTAAAAGTGATCAAAAAATAAAAAAAAAACACCTAATTACTTCTCGTGGCCTGCGTATTCACAACGAGTACAAATAGTGATCCAGATTAACACTAGGCGATTTCCTAGGCAGATATTGACTTGGGACTATATTACGGGGAAGCACAGGCGAAGCACTGCTGCTTAGGCGAAGCACTGCTACTTCGGCGCAGAGATATCACGCAACACATGAAATCCCACGACTTCCGTCAACATACCGGCGTGAATAGTAGCTGCCTGGCTATTTTCCTTACAGTACACGAATGGCGATGAACATGACTGATTTTGAGAGAGAAGAAGAGGGTGACTTCTCAGACAGTCAAGAAACAGAACCATACCTATTTGAACCAGAGTTTACAGAAGACGAGCTGCGTGCTTTGGAAATAGAACGACAGGAGGAGGAGGTTGCGATCGCTCAACAGCCTGAGGACGTGAGGATGAGAGCCAACATGAACTGGGGGTGTGAATGTGGGGGAATATGCCAATCTATGCTGACGGAAATAGAGTGAAGACCGTTCTGCTACCTCCTTTGGTCAAAATGCTAGTAGCCTTCTCCTCTCTAGTAGTTATACTGAGAAATATAGCTAGCTAACTTACCCCTCAGTCATTTCATTTTACAGGTTCGTAGTCTAGATAGTAGTCTAGTCTATCCGTAGTCTAGTGCAGCATCTATTTTACATCCGAATAAAAACACAGATTAACATAAGGAAGAGAAATAAAAGACAACTTACATGTGCACATTGTTCTTCCTGTGCTTTGAAAATAGATGGGACTGCCGTATCTTTCAGACGTAGTACCGTCTTTCTGGACCCATATTCCATTTTTTCAAAGTAGTCCTCTGGTGCAAAATGTTCATCGCAAACATGATACTGCTTTATTTTGTTGAGAGGCGTTGAACTACGGATCTCCAGAGCTGCTAGCCATTTATTTCTCAGTTCCACATTAGATGGAACTCTGTGAAACATTACATTCATGTATGTCCTTTGCTTGTTCTCACAACCTTTTGCCATGCAGGTAATAACTATGTTTGCTGTAACTTCTCAAAATACATAATCCAAAAGCGAAGACACTCGGTGCAGGTCACGCCGGTATGTTCTTCTTCTTCTGTTTTTTTGACGCGTTGCACGCTGGTATGTTGACGGAAGTCATGGGATTTCATGTGTTGCGTGATATCTCTGCGCCGAAGTAGCAGTGCTTCGCCTAAGCAGCAGTGCTTCACCTGTGCTTCCCCATAATATAGTCCCAAGTCAATATCTGCCTAGGAAATCGCCTAGTGTTAATCTGGATCACTATTTGTACTCGTTGTGAATACGCAGGCCACAAGAAGTATTTAGGTGGGTTTTTTTTTTATTTTTTGATCACTTTTACTCAGGCCATGCTAGCTGGCAACAAAGGATTCCATTCATTGTGCTAAGCTAAGCTAACGCCGACCCAGTCAAACTAAAACAATGCATGCACTGACACAAAAATGCATTTGCCCACCTATCTAAATGTAGGAAATAATGTGAATAAGCCCTATTTCAAAAAACGGTGGAGTGTTCCTTTAAGGAAAACAGTCTGACATTGTGGTATAATGAGCACATTCACACCCTAAAGAGAGCAGCCCGGAAAATGGAGCACAGCTGGAGGAAAACAAAACTAGAGGTATTTTGTATTGCTTGGCGGGAAAGTACACAATCCTACAGAAAAGCATAAAAAACTGCTAGATCTGATTTATTTATTCAATACAGTGGATACATTAACAAAAAATAAAGCATCAACAGGTGTTGACATTTCCCAACAGCACAGAAGTAATGACTCTATGAACCACTTTACTACAAGATAAATACTATTACAGATAAAATTGTAAGCATCCAGCCGCCAGCTGTAGTATCACATCAGACAGTGCACTATAGATCCCTTGAGGAACAGTTCCACTGATTCTCTACCATAGGAGAGGAATAATTGTATAAACTTGTTAAACCATCTAAACCAACAACATTTACATCTACATTTAATCATTTAGCAGACGCTTTTATTCAAAGCGACTTACAAATGAGAACAATAGAAGCAATCGGACCAACAAGAGAACAACAGTATACAAGTGCCATGACAAGTCTCAGTTAGTCTAGTACAGAACACATAGCAAGGTTTTTTTTAAAGAAAATGATAGACAAGAAAAGAAAAGGTAAGGTAAGTGCTAGTATTAGTTGGTTAAGTGCTGGTGAAAAAGATGAGTTTGTTTTTTGAAAATGAGTAAAGACTCAGCTGTTCGAATACAGTCCAGCAAAAGGCCCCACAAGGCGTCGTTCACTTGCAGAGTGCAAACTTCTGGAGGCCACTGTAGCATATCAGACCCGAACCAGACAAATAAAAGATTCGAACAGGACCATAGTTGAAACATGAGGAGCCGAATTCCTCAAAAAAGGCAACAGTATGTTGCAAATCAATTCCTAGTGCCACAAGTCAGAAGCAAATCCTATAACCAACTCTTTCACAGAAAATATTTCAACATTAACACCATTAGAACAATTATTGACAATTTCAATAAAAAAAGAGACTGTCCATTTTTTGGTCAATTAATCAAAATTGATGGTCAAAGAGATGCACAGCCTGACCATCACATGTAAACCCATGAGAGTATTCAAGATCTTTGGATTGAATGCACCCAACTAGAAGAACCAGACTGAAATTTAAATTTAACCTCTGGTCTCCACAGAATATCCTTATGTCCGAGAATGGCACAGGAACTGTCTTTTATAGATGTAGATGCACCAAAATGAACTCAAAAAAGACTTCTAAATTAATAAGTGAAAGTGACGTGACATTCAGCCAAGTATGGTGACCCATACTCAGAATTTGTGCTCTGCATTTAACCCATCCGAAGTGAACCCATCCGAAGTGAACACACACACACTGTGAACACACACCCGTAGCAGTGGGCAGCCATTTATGCTGCAGCGCCCGGGGAGCAGCTGGGGGTTCAATGCCTTGCTCAAGGGCACCTAAGTCGTGGTATTGAAGGTGGAGAGAGAACTGTACATGCACTCCCCCCCACCCACAATTCCTGCCAGCCCGGGACTCGAACTCACAACCTTTCGATTGGAAGTCCGACTCTTTAACCATTAGGCCACGACTTCCCATATCAGTAATATCAGTCCATTGCTTAACTCCATATTCATTTATATGTAACCCAAACATTTGACTACCATGTGTATAATCACTTATTGCATATGTCTTTTAATAACTATTGGATAGCTTAAGGATTCATATTCATGTTTTGTATGTATGTGTTTGAATCAGTTTGCTTGAAACGTTTTTGACCATCAGTTATTTGTCAAATTTATCATATTCTTGTTATAGGAATCACGTCCAAAATGATACCCTGCAAGAGCGGGAAAATTCAGACCACGTGCTTGATAAGATAACATATGATTTATGATACCCCCAACAAAGACAATATCAAATTGGTCAAGACTACATTTGAGGTGTGGCCAAAAGGCCAGTTTAAATACTCAGGACACCATAAAATTTTGCATTTAGCGTTTGCTTCTTAACTTTTGCTATCAGTCATGCCTGCTTTTAGCTTTTGCTCTTAGCCATGCTTTTAGTCATCAGTTTTAGCATTCTTTGAGTGTGGTTCCAGCACGCTTCGGCCAGCATGCCTGCTGCTACTTAGCCCCGATGAGAAGTAACACCACCATACTCTTGTCAAACTTTACTTCTGTTCTTTTACTTTAGTTTCTTTTCTTTTCCGTTTGAAAGTTCCTTGTTCTGAGTTAAGTTTTGTAATGCCATGTCTCTGAGTCTGACTTCGAGTGCCCTTTGAACTTCAGCCAGCCCACATCTCTACATCTTCAGCCAATTCTGAACCACGGGTTTCCCAAGACGTCACTTCAACACCTACTGAAATTCCAGCCAAACAGCAACCTCGGGAAACCCCCTTTTCAACTACAACAAAGGGAACCCCTTTACACAGGCAACGCAAGTTCCTCCAGTCTTACATCTGTACTGGTGTATCTAATATAATTTTAACCTCATTAAGGAACTCAATGTGAGGGTTAATTAAGTGATTGATGGTCATTCATGTCTATGCAATTTCACTTACTGCTGTAAACTTGGGATTTCACATTTTCATTCTCTTAAACTCATACAACTTGTGTGAATGTGTGAGTGTGTGTTCTTATGTGTTAGTATTAGTTTATATAGATTTATCTAATAAAGCCTTATTCATATTGAAAAGAAAAGTATCTTGTGTTTTGTGCTTACAAGTTAATGTCTTAAACTGCCGATCTTGTTACTGTGCTAATTAATAGTGTTTTCACAATACTTTGTAAATTAATATCCAGTGCAGATTTTATGTTAAATGGCTCATTCAGTGAATCGCAGGGCATCTCAGTGATCAGCCGTGAAACAGTGTTTCTGT
Organism: Carassius gibelio; assembly: GCF_023724105.1. Lineage (NCBI taxonomy): Eukaryota > Metazoa > Chordata > Actinopteri > Cypriniformes > Cyprinidae > Carassius > Carassius gibelio. Next base: position 323,506 of record NC_068400.1, read on the forward strand.
TCAAATTCCCTTTAAAATCTTAAATGATTCAATTTGAGCTAAATTGACCTGTTTCCCTTACAGCACATAAGATTGAACTAGTGAGTTTAGGTACGTTGGTGCCGAGCTAGTGGTGGTCTTGTAGGCAAGCATCAGTACCTTGAATTTTTTAATGCGAGCGGCTACTAGCCAGTGTAACCTGATGAGGAGAGGAGTAACGTAAGCTAGTTTTTGGCCAAGAGAGCAGGTCTAATCTTCCTAATGTTGTATAAGGCAAATCCGCAGGACCGGGTCATTGTAGCAATATGGTCTGTGAAGCTTAACTGATGGTCCATCACAACTCCTAGGTTTCAGGCTGTCCTGGAAGCAGTTATGGTTGACAAACCCAGATGTATAGAGAAGTTGTGATGAAACGATGGGTTAGCTGGAACCACCAGCAGTTCTGTCTTAGTAAGGTTGAGCTGAAGGTGATGGTCATTCATCCAGCTAGACATCTCACACAGACAGGCTAAACTGCAAGCAACTACCATCAGGTCATCTGGTTGGAATGAGAAGTAGAGTTGAGTGTCATCAGCATAGCAGTGATAAGAAAAGCCGTGCTTCTGAATGACAGATCCTAATGACGTCATGTAGATGAAAAAGAGAAGTGATCCAAGTACTGAGCCTTGAGGAACCCCAGTAGCAAGTTGTTGTGATTTAGAAACTTCACCACTCCAAGGCACCCTTGAAGGATCTATCAGAGAGGTATGACTTAAACCACAGGAGTGCCGTTCCATAGACGCCCATCTTTCTGAGGGTGGACAGGAGAATCTGGTGGTTACCTGTGTCAAAAGCAGCAGACAGCTCCAGCAAGATGAGTACTGAAGATTTTAAAGCTGCTTTTGGCGGTAGCAGGGCTTCAGTAACCGAGAGCAGGACAGTCTCAGTTGAGGGGCTGCTTTTGAAGCCAGATTGGTTGCTGTCCAGGAGGTTGTTCTGTACAAGGAACAGAGAGCTGGTTAAACACAGCTCGCTCAAGTGTCTTTGAAATGAATGGAAGAAGGGAAACCGGTCTGTAGTTTTCTAGAAGTGTTGTATTTAGAGATGGTTTCTTAAGCAGTGGGCTTACCCAAGCCTGTTTAAATGGTTAGGGAACTGTTTCAGATTGAAGAGAGGAGTTGATAATTTGAGTAAATGAAGGTATGTCTGAAGAAGAAATTGCTTGAAGGAGGTGAGTGGGGATTGGATCAAGTGTACAAGTAGTAGGATGATTGGACAGGAAAAGTTTGGAAACGTCCGTCTCTGAGAGTGGAGAGAAGGAGGAGAGAGAGTGTGCATTAGTCATTGTGAAGTTATCCTCAGTCTGCAGAATTGGTCACTGATGGTTCTTGTCTTATTTGTGAAGAAACTGCAAAGTCAGCTGTAAGAGTCAATTGAAGGAGGAGGTGGAGGCGGATTAAGAAGAGAAGATAACATTTTGTATGTTAGACCCTATTCCATCTAAGCTCCTAAAAGAGGTGCTTCCCAAAGTCATAGATTATCTTCTGACTATTAGAAATTCCTCACTGTCATTAGGATATGTCCCCAAAACCTTCAAACTGGCAGTTAAGCCTCTCATAAAAAAACACACTGCTATTGGATCTCTTGTTTCCTGTGATCAATCGTTACAGAAGGACTCCATCATGCCCAGATCCAGCGGTGTGGGACTTCGTATCAGTTGCCGAGCCAGTGTGGAGGAGTGGAGGGCGAGAAGGGGAATGAGGTGGGTGGCTTGGCGCAAATGTTCTGGAACATGGCTGCGGTAGGCAGCCACAGGTGACCCTCCAGAGTCGAGTCAGGTCGCCGTTGACCCTCCAGAGTCGAGTCAGGTCAAGTCACCGTTTACACTCATGAGTCAGGCACTACCACAGTTAGACCTCAGAAGTTTTTTTTTAAGCATAGGCATGTCACTTTTGATCTCCATGAGCAAGTCAACTTACCGTTGATCTTAATGAGCAAAGTCAAGTCACCATTGATATTCCTGAACCCAGTCAAATCACCACGGATCTACCAGAACTTCTTCACATCTCTGCTATACTACCAGAGCCCCTTCACGTCTCTGCTGAACTACCAGAGCTTCTCCACGTCTCTGCTGAACTACCAGAGCTTCTTCACATCTCTGCTGAACTACCAGAGCCTCACCATATCTCTGCTGAACTACCAGAGCCTGTCCACGTCTCTGCTGAATTACCAGAGCCTCTCCACGTCTCTGCGGAACTACCAGAGCTTCTTCACATCTTTGCGGAACTACCAGAGTTTCTTCACATTTCTGCGAAACTTCCAGAGCTTCGTCACATCTCAGCCGAACTTCCTGAGTGCTTGACTTATCCTGTCATGGCCATGGAGGCAATCCAGGAACTCACCGCCTGCCCTGTCATGGCCATGGAGACCATCTCCTCAGGGCAATGGAGGCCAACCTTAACCTGTTCATGTTCTCTATTTCAGGCTTGCCTAACCAGACTTGCTCTCCTGTGCCATCGATCCCACTGTGGTGGTCTTCTGCACCGCCCTGGTGGGCTTCTGTCTCAACTGCACGGCTGTGGTGGTCTTCTGCCCCGCCCTGGTGGGCTTCTGTCTCGACCCCACGGCTGTGGTGGTCTTCTGCGCCACCCTAGTGAGCTTCTGTATTGACCGCACGGCTGTGGTGGTCTTCTGCGCCGCCCTGGTGGGCTTCTGTCTCGACTGCACGGCTCCAGTTCCACCTGCTCCACCCTGGATTCCTGCCCTGTTGGCTCTGCCTTGGGCCCCTGAATTTTCTGTTCCCTCCTGGCCTTTTTGTTTTGTTGTTTTTTTTTTTCTCTCCGTTTCCCTCTATTGATCTGGCCCTCCGTCCTTCCCCCTGGTCCTCCGCCAGTCCACCTCCCTCCTGAGGAGGGGGTAATGTCACAGTGTCTGGTCTGTGTTTCCCTGGGTGTGCACTAGTAGTCTCAGTTCCCCATAGGCACCCCACTGCATTGCACTACATTTCCCACAAAGCCTTGTCCCTTCATCACGGTAAATTGCACAGATGTTAATTGCACCCAGCTGTCTTCACTTTCATCGTCATCACCTGTCCATTTATACCAGCCTGTCTCATTCTGTTTCATGGAGTCCTTGTTTTCCGTCACCCGGTTTTCTCGCATTCCCTTGTGTTTTCTAGTTTCTTGATTTTCTTGTTTCTGGATTGTTTCTGTGTTATGACCTCTTGCCAGTTCTTGGATTACGATTTCTGGATTACCCCATTATTTACACTGCTACTGGATCTCTCGCTTCCTGTGTTCGGTCGTTACAGTAATAAACTGTTTAACTGCACTCCCAAGTGGATATTCAATTATTTTGTGGGATAATTAAATATATTCTAAATAAACTACAAACATAAAATGATATAGATTTATTTTGTCCTCACATTCTTTCTTGTAACTCCTCCCTCTCAGACACACAGCTGACAGAATGGCTCATTATGCAGCTCATTACACAGGCCTTTGTCTTCTCAGGTGTAAATCACAATGATATTCATGACAGTTGAAGCCTACTCGCATATGACTTTTAACAACAAAAGGGTCTTTGAAAATTTAAATCAATATATTGTTTTCTGTAAGTGAGTAAACAAGATGATTTTCACATAATTTTGAAATAAAAATTCTAGGCTACAAGCTCCAGTTCTCAAAAATCCCAGGGAACTATTGTTCTATATGCGTTTTATTGCCTTATTCAAGTGTTTTAACATTTTTAGTTTTTCACTAACCACACATAACTTTTTATCTCCGTGTCTAGAGAGCGTCAGCGCGGATCATTTCAGAAAGATAACAGCTTTAACACCAGCATTAAAGACGTTTTAAAATAAGTTGAGCTCAAAACTCTTAGTTAGCAGCAAGTGTTTGAAATAACTTGATCCAATGTGGATTATAATCACTAAACAAGGCAGAAATATTTATAAGCGATGTAAGACTATGCACGCTAATCATTAACGTTACCATAGTAAACATGGTAAATATGACCGCTTGGATAAATCAGACGTCAGCTTCTTATTCTCTATTAAAATTGTGTATTTATTAAGTAACAGTTTATCTGTCGTCTCGTTTCGTGAGTTTAGCTCCACGTTGCATATCATCAAAATATAATGATGTTTTTTGTTTGGGAGCTTTTATAAAAATAGATAGTCTGCGCTGAGGATCATTTCAGAAAGATAACAGCTTTAACACCAGCATTAAACACTTTTTTAAATAAGTCGAGCTCAAAACTCACTTTCAGTCAGCAGCGAGTGTTTGAAATAACTTGATCCACTGTGGATTAGAATCACCATACAAGGCAGAAATATTTATAAGCTATGCACGCTAAACATATAGTAAACATGGTAAAATATGACCGCTTGAAGAAATCAGACATCAGCTCCTTATTCTCTATCACAATTGTGTATTTATTAAGTAATTTATATTATCTGTCACAAGCCTCGTCTCGAGAGTTTTTCTCATGTTGCCTATCATAAAAGAATATAGCCTAATAATGTTTTTTGTTCGGGAGCTTTTATAAAAATAGAGATATTATCATTCATTCTAAATATGACGGCTACTGTGGCTAATAAACAGAAACAGACTCGACTGAATAAGCAGGCTATTTTCATGAGCGTTAAAAATAAATAAATAAAATAGAAATAAGTGTATTTATGTGTGATTAATTTTGAGTCTTGATAAATTAAATCAATATGATCAATGTATCATGTATTCTATAGTTAAAACATTGATGCTTTTGAATTTGAATACTATATAACAAAGCATGCAAACAAATGGCCGCTTTTATCATGTTCGTTTTGTGATCTCACATGTTCCAGTGACTTATTTCTTCGTTTTCTGATAACTTCTCTTTGATGGTGAAATTTTGAGGTTGCATGACGTTGTTCTGAGAGGCGTGTAAATGGCGTGTTTTGGTGATGTGCAGCGGTGCTTCAAGCTCCACTGTGGAAACCCTGCGCTATTCTGGCCTCGGTGCTACTGGCCCGGGGCTATGAGCCCCACCCGGCCCGCTTTAAGCCCTGGCTCGCACTGGCCCGACAGTGGAAATGCGGCTAATAATGTACAAACAAGCTGCTCATATATTATTATAGCCAAGTTTGTGCTGATTACAGTGAGATTAGACTTTAGCCATTTAGATGTGTATTAGAAACTGAAAAAAGCTCAAATGTCAGGGCATGACAAACTTCTCCAGGCCCCAAAAATACCCTTACCTGGGGTATTTACCTGGTTTGTAAATTTTTCCCTTTTAAAAGTAAAAGAAAGTCTTACTCCATACAGTCATCACTAGGTATATATATATATATATATATATATATATATATATATATATATATATATATATATATATATATAGACCGCGCCTAATTTAGCTACTGGCTGCTGTAATGTTAATCCAAGAAAATGAAAATGAAAACCACTCACTGCTCCTGACTACTTTGTAGTTTTAACAGTCAAACCAAATTATTCAGACACCAGATATTTTTTTTTTTATATATATAGCAAACTGTAATAATGTGAGAAATGTTGAAGGTGTCTGAATAAATGTAGGTTTCATTGTATATTTAATTTTTACATTGAAGACTATCCAGTGCTTTTTTACATTTAATTATTTAGTTTCTGTACCTTGACACCTACAAACTTGAAAAAAACTTAAACATTGTGTAAATAGCACAAATAAATAAAAATAAACGAACATACAAATTAGACAATTTCATACAGGGCCCACTGGTACAACCTTCACCGGGTCCCCGCTTGTGCAATGTGGAATGAGTTTACAGCTTTTTCAAGCAGTTTGTGATGCTTTTTGGAAACAGGAGATGTACATTTCTAATGCACCATCTAGCTTGATAAACCCCTTCTCAAAGACTTACTGTTTGTCAATTTTATTTGGGTAACACACATATTCTGAATGCCGTCGGCAGAATTCGAATGAGCCATTTCAATCTAGATTAATCTAGATTAATCTAGATTAATTTCAAGATCACAGTGAGATTAATCTAGATTACAAAAAGTAATCTAATGTATATATTCTGGTTTACTCTCTGCAAAAATAAATAAATAAAATTGTTCAAGTTCCATATGAGGAACGAAATGAGAACGGTCCAGCGTTAAGACCGCACTAACAGCAATAATTCTTATTAACTGCTATTGTTCTTGATTTTTCTGTGTGAGCAAAAATTGAGTATGGTATATTTCAGCTGTTTTATGCGCTGGTGCCTCATGCGCACATATTAATTGTAAACAGCGCAGTTCAGCATGAGCAGCGGTCTACTGTGGCATATTTTTGCTCTTTATAATATTTTTCCGTCGATACTGAAACACACGTGAACCACAAAGCCTATTTTACCCAATAAATAATAGTTTAGCTGCAAATAGCAACATCACAAATATGGAAACATTTGGATGTGTCCAGAATGAGAGAGGTAAACCCAACAGGTAAGCTAAGTGGATATACTGTATATCAATTTATTTTATTTACTTATTTATTCCATGTTTATCCCATTTTTTTCATTGCATATGAAAATTTAAGAATAAAAAAATCCTCCTACCCCCTAAAATTTCTCTTCACATTCACTTGTGCACTCTTGCGCAATAACTTCCTATCGTGTTGCTCAATTGTGGACGACGTAAAAGTGTTTGAAGGTTGCTGTCCCATTTTTTACATGAAGTGTTAATTTAAAAAAAATAATTAATTATTTTGTTACTTTCATGGTAACATGCAATCAAGGTCTTCTGTTATATAGGCTTTATTTAATATTCACTGTTGTATTTTCACCCGTTTAAACTTAAAATTCCATGAGATTTTAAATTCAGTTTAATAGTATTAAAATTTCAGATTTAAACTATAAAAACGCATTAAATTGCCTCAATTATTTCTATAAGTTAAAGTAGCCAACCTTAAAATGTGTTGTCATTACTTTTTCATCGTATTTTATTTTACAGTCTGATAACGAGCTGTATTCATTTTCCTTTTTTTATTATTATTTTTGTTTTAGTTTATTGAAAATAAATTGGCTAAAATAGAAGCAGACACGTTTAAATTAAAACAACCACAAAAACTAGTCTTGACGGAAATATAGGTTTTATTATTTTTATAAATGGCAGATCTCACACTAACGTCTTAATATGATCGCACATTAGAAATGTTTGGTGAGATAAAATGTGCACAATAACATTAAGCAAATCTCTTCGCCATCGTCACTCTTTATTATTAAGCAGGAGTTTACGTTAATGCGTGTGCCGGGCTCGTTGTGGTGTGTGTGTGTGTGTGTGTGTCAAACAGCCTCCTCTGGAATTCCTGTTGAGTTTTATAAATCACTTTGGCCAGTTTTGGGTGATGATCTTCTGGAGGTGATTAATGACAGCTTGACTAGAGGGTCGCTGCCGACAAGCTGCCTGAGAGCAGTGATCACCCTTTTACCGAAAAAAGGAGACCTCAGAAACATAAAGAACTGGCGACCTGTGTCACTCTTATGCTCTGATATAAAAATCTTATCTAAAGCCTTAGTGTTTAGGTTGAGAGAAGTGATTGGTGGGGTCATACATATAGACCAGACATACTGTGTTCCCAATAGATCGATCTTTGATAACATTCATTTAATTTGAGATATTTTGGACGTCTCTGGATCATTGGGTTTAGATTTTGGCCTTATTTCCTTAGACCAAGAAAAAGCTTTTGACCGGGTTGAGCATAAGTACCTCTGGAAGACTCTGAGTGAGTTTGGTTTCAGCCCAGGTTTTATTAAAATGATTGGGGTGTTGTATGCAAACATTGAGAGTATACTCAAAATTAATGGAGGGTTGAGTGTTCCTTTTAAAATTACAAGAGGTATTAGACAAGGGTGTGCACTTTCTGGCATGTTGTATGCTTTAGCCATTGAACCTCTGCTGTTAAGGATTAGGGCAAACATTGATGGGTGGAGTATACCGCAATCTGAATGTAAGATTAAGTTATCAGCTTATGCTGACGATATTGTGGTTATGATAAAAAATCAAGAAGAAGTAAACACTTTACAGGTAATTTTAAATGAGTTTGGTCAACTGTCTTCAGCTAAAGTAAACTGGTGTAAGAGTGAAGCCATTGTAGGAGGAAAATGGGAAGGTAGATGTCTTCCTAAACTACCAGCTGGTCTTGAGTGGAAGAAAAGTGGTTTTAAATATTTGGGTGTTTATTTTGGAGATGATTCAATGTGGCAAAAAAACTGGGAAGGGGTTTTGGAAAAAAACAAAAGGACGTCTGGAAAAATGGAGATGGTTGTGGCCAAAAATGTCTTTTAGAGGACGTGTGACAATTATTAATAATCTGGTGGCTTCGACGTTCTGGCATCGTTTGGCTTGTATTGAGCCGCCAAATAGACTTCTCGCAAAACTGCAGACGGTAATAGTGGATTTTCTCTGGACTAAACTTCACTGGATACCGCAGAGTGTACTCTATCTTCCTAGAGAGGAAGGGGGACAAGGACTGATACACCTGGTCAGCAGAGGAGCAACCTTTCGTTTACAGTTCATTCAAAGACTTTTAACAGGCCCAGAGGATCTGGTTTGGAGAAATGTTGCTGTATCTATTTTAAGACAAGCTGGAGGTCTGGGATTGGACTTTAGTTTGTTTTTAATGGATTCTAACAGAATTCCACTGAATGGACTGACACCTTTTTATAAGGGGATTTTTAGAGTGTGGAGCTTTTTTGAAAAGAGAAGAGTGGTTTCTGGGTCTTCTCTGTTTTGGTTATTAGAAGAACCGACTG
>NC_068400.1:332736-358228 GCF_023724105.1 Carassius gibelio
GCTGTGCTCACTCCACTTCAAGATGCTGGGTTGTGCTTAAAAAGGGAAAAATGTGAATTTGAAAAAAAGAAGTGTGTTATTTAGGTCATCTAGCTGATACCAAGGGGTTACACCCATTGAAAGACAAGCTGCAAGCCTTGACGGAAGCTCCGTGCAGAGTATATTAGTGGATTGGAGCATCAACAATCTCCCCTCTGCGTTCTGAGCATTTAAAAATCACTCTGTTCCGGGTTCACCATTTCCCACTCCTAACTTTTTTCCTACCTCATGACATGGTTTTCGGCATTAAAAGGTATAATTGCTGCATTTTTGCTGTTCAAATTTAGCTTAGGATGAAATTAACAGTAGGCTAAATTTTCTTCAGTTATTTTACCTATGAATTGATGCTTTTCTTACAGATTTCTGCTCATTTGAAATTGGATACAGAAGAATTAGCAATGTATTTGGCTACATTTGTTTGAATGCATTATTGAGAGAGCGACTGAGTGTAAATAAGTGTTGAAGGATACTTGTTTAAACCATGATTTCAGCTGAAAATATCTTAGAAGGAACAAACTAATTCCTTGAGAACTGTAACTTTCCCGCTCATGTCCATTGCCATCATCATAACATTCACATTCTTTCTGATTTAAGTGATCCTTCTTTAGTTAAATATGCTAGTTAAATATGTTAAACACGTGAATTCTTGCTATATATGCAGTTATATTACTGGTCGTTGGCATGAACTGCACTCGTGATGTGGTGGAGCGAACTAGGAGTGAGTGAAACCACAACGCTCCGACTTTTGAAAAATCTGCTCCTTGCTCCAGTCAAAATCACACTGCTCCGCTCACATACTCTGGCTCCATGTCCCACTAATGTCACTGAATTGAAAGCCTACTTAGTGTTGTTGAATTACTACAACAATTTTCTTACCTAATTTGTCCAGTATCCTAGCTTTCCTCCACATGCTGTTAAGAAAAGATACTAAATGGACCTGGGGTGAGTCACAAACCTCCTACAGTAACTCCTACAGTCCACAGATGTGTTGGTACACTATTATTCAGAACAAGACCTAATTCTTTCATGTGATGCTGATCTTATGGTGTGGGAGCTATGCTTTCTCATCAAATGGAGGATAATACTGAGAAACCATTAGGTTTCACATCCTGTACATTGACACCTGCCAAGCGACAATTTTCTCAGTTGGATAAAGAAGCTTTAGCTATCATTTTTGGAGTTAAAAAATTCTGCAAGTATTTATTTGGTCGCAAATTTACTATTTGTACAGACCATATACCCCTGATTTACCTTTTCACAGAAAATAAATCCAGATGTATTCCCCTCGAGTGCAAAGATGGGCTCTGCTGATGAGTGCCTACTGTATGAATACACAATGGAGTACAAGTCCAAAGCCAGCCATGCAAATGCTTAAGCAGTCTACTCCTTCCAGAAGTGGAACAAGATAAGTTAAGAAAAAGTTTTGATTTTGGACATCCTGGAGTTTGAGCTAATCAGTGCCACACAACTTAAAAGTTGGAAAAACAAAGATGTGCTACTTTTTCAAGTTCACAATGTGCTGAGGCAATGGCCAAATCAAGTGGATTCACAATTCAACAACTAACATAAAAGAAAACTGGAATTAAGTTTGCACGATGGATGTATGCTCTGGTGAGCCAGAGTAAGTGTGCCCAGTCAGGGTCAGGCAATACTTCTTAAACTTTTACACCACTCAAACGCAGAGATGGCAAAGATGAAAGGATTGGCTTGTTCCTATTTTAGGAGGCCTGTGATGGATAAGGTGGATGAGAAGGAGTCCCAACTTTGTGAATAATGTATGAAGCACAGTAAAATGTCTCCTTTAGTGCCACTGCATCCCTGGGAATGGTAATCTGTATTCACATAGATTACATGGACCCTTTCATGGGAAAGATGTTTTTGGTGGCTGTAGATGCACATTCTAAGTAGATGGACATTTATCCTATGAACTCATCAACATCCATTGAGACCATTGAGAAACTTAATCAGAGTTTCAGCATTTTACCTCAGATCTTGGTTCTGAAAATGGCTCCTGATTCACAAGCACATAATTTGAAAATTTCATGAAAAACAATGGGATTTGTCATGTGAGATCTGCACCATTCCACCCTTCTTCTAATGGATTAGTAGAGCGAATTGTCCAAATGTTTAAAGAAGGCCTGAGCAAGGTGGGACACCTTGGAAACTAGGTTATCCTGTTCTTGTTTAACTATTGGATCATCCCACATGCTACAACAGGTATGTTACCTGCTGAGATGCTTAAGTCAAGGAAGCTGAGATCTACTTTCCTTCTCTTGCCAGACATTAAAACCAAGGTGCAACAAAATAAACATGAGACATGACAAAAATGTGAAGTTGAGAGTTTTCATAACAGGAGATGACATGTTATTGCGTGATTACAGTTATGGTCCCAGGTGAATACGTGCTGTCATTGTGAATTCCTCGGGTCCAGTTTTCTATAAGATAGCTGTTGGAAGCAGATAAATCCTGAAGCAGCATGTTGATCAAATCCGAATTCAACATAAAGAAAACTTTCAGGACCCAGTTAACAATGCCCTCTGACGAAAGCCACCTGAGATTCCCTGTTTTACTGAAATGGAGACATTACCAGAATTAGCCATTCCAAGCCAGGACACAACAAAAGTGGTAGCTATAAAAAGCTATACTCGCCTGAAAAGTTAGAGACACCAGATGTTTCAGAGTTGCATCGATCTTCACGGGAGAGACACCCCCCTATTTGTCTCCAGGACTATGTTCAGTAGCTGAGAACAAGTTATCAGAATTATTGTGAGAAAGTATGCATTGTCTGTTTTGATCTCAGTTGTGTGGTGTCCTGTTATTCACTATAATTCTGACTGAGACCACTAGGGGGAAGTAGCATTTAAGAAGGAGATACTGGGAGGAGTAAAAGAAGAGAGATGAGCCCAGGAAGTGGTTTGTTAAATTAGTGAGAAATAAATAAAAACATGTAACCCATTAACTTGTTGCACCTGGCTTCGTTTGATAACGAGAATACAACAAATTGGCGACGAGACGACCCACTATTGCTGCAAAGATGGCATTGTCTGCACCATTTCCGAACTTATTCTTACCTGCTCCGGGTTATCCCCCGATTCCTTTCAAGACATGGGAGCGGCGGATGTTCCAGAATTATCTGCTAGTGATCGATCTTGACAGACAGGAATGGTCGGAAACCAGGAAAAGAGCCCTTCTGTTACATTGCCTGGGCACGGAGGGGCAGAGAATATTCTACACATTACCAGAAACTGGCGATACAATAGACACTGCTATTACTGCTTTACATGCTCACTTCACACCCAAGTTGAACGTGGTTATGGAGAGACACACATTCCGGAAAAGAACTCAACAGGCTGGTGAGTCTATAATCCATTATGTTGCTGCACTGAGAGAACTTTCGTCTACGTGTGAGTTTACAAATGCAGACGATATGATTCGCGACCAGCTGGTGGAAAGCGTCACTAATCCGTGTATCCGAGAGAGACTTTTGCTGCATGATAAGTTAACATTAGCGGATGCTGTAACAATCACACAACAAGTCGAATCTGCTGGAGAGCATGCTAAAGCAATATCAAATACACAGAACTTCTCGTACAGACTGTGAATGTGCAAAGAAACGCAAAAGTACAAGGATGCGGCACTGGGGGATCTAAAAATAGAACGGCTGGCGTGCGCTCAAATGCCTCATTCACATCGCCTCGGATGGTTACTTCATGTAACTGCTTTCGCTGTGGATCGGATAAACATCTTGCAAATGCAGTAGAATGTCCAGCAGCCAAGGTAATCTGTAAAATTTGCAAGAAAAAAGGACATTTTGCACGTGTCTGTAGATCGACGCAAACTCACACAGTGCATGAAGTAGTAATGCCTGAGTACACACTACTGTTACTACAAGAAAGTGATGTGAGCGCTAAACTCCACTGCACTGTTCAGGTCGAAGCAGGTGCGGTTCAGAGGCCTGTTACACTGACTGCTGATACTGGTGCTTTTGTATCAGTCCTGCCAAAGAGCATGTATGATGATTACTTTGGGGAAGTACCTCTACAACCACATGCAGCATGCTTAGTCACTTATTCGCGTACGCCAATTAATGTGATCGGCTGCTTGCACGCAACTGTAGTAAAAGATTGCCGCAAATGCTCAGTGAACTTCTATGCGGTGGATAAAGAAACTGCATTAATGGCCATGGATCTCATAACAGCTCTTAACCTGTGCATTAAAGGAGATACAATCCTGCCAGATCATGCTACAACCTCCACATTTCACTCTTCGGAACCAGTGTTGCAGCTTTCTACTCAAGTGGATACACCCTCAGTTGGCTGTGTTGAAGGGTTTATTCATAAAGTCAAAGTGTCCGATTCAGTCATTTTACATTTACATTACATTTATTCATTTAGCTGAAGCTTTTATCCAAAGCGACTTACAATTGCTATATATGTCAGAGGTCGCACGCCTCTGGAGCAACTAGGGGTTAAGTGTCTTGCTCAGGGACACATTGGTGTCTAACAGTAGATTCAAACCCGGGTCTCCCACACCAAAGCCATGTGTCTTATCCACTGCGCCAACACCACCCCAGTTAGAAAAAAACTAAGACGCTTTCCCTTTTCTGTGAGAAAAGCCGTGTCCGCTGAGTTGGACAGACTACTTTTTGCTGGAGTTATAGAGCGAATTGATGCATCTCCGTGGGTGTCACCGATCGTGGTTACAATGAAAAAGACTGGTGGCATAAGAATGTGTGTAGATCTCAGGGAACCAAATAAGCCTGTAATAATAGACTGTTATCCCCTGCCTCACATGGAGGAAATATTGACTGCTTTAGCTGGATCTACAATGTTCTCCACAATCGATCTTGAGAGTGCATATCATCAAGTGCCTTTACATACTGAGAGTCGTGATTTAACAGCGTTTATCACAAATGAAGGACTGTTCCGATTTTGCAGGGTACCGTACGGTTTGGCGTCAGCACCGTCGGTATTCCAAAGATGAGTGCATACTTAAAGGTGTACCAAATGTGCAAAACTACCTTGATGACGTCATTTGCTTTGGACGCACAGCAGCGGAACATGACATTGCGCTGAACACAGTACGTCCCCTTGGAATTATAAGGTTCTATCTGCATTCTGAGTAGTTTTGAGATATTGAGCTTTAAAATGTTTGTGTTCCATAGACTTCTGTTGATAGAACCTTTTTGTTTTTTCAATTAAAAATCCCAGAATGTACACAACTTAAAATAAAACATTACATTATGTAAATAAATTGTCACAGAATAAGAATATGTGAATAACTCAATTTTGACAAAAATGTCAGATAGAACCTTATAATTCCAAGCATTTTTTGGGACACTTGGTTACAGCACAAGGAGTTCAGCCAGATACTGAGCACTTACAAGCCATTGTACAAGCTCCAGCTCCTGAGGATGCGTCAACTTTACGTTCATTCCTGGGTATGCTCTCATGGTATAATAATTTTATAACCAATTATGCTACAGTAGTTGAACCCTTACGTGCATGTCTCCGCCAAGAGGGACCATTTCAGTGGAGTGAGGAAACGGAGAACTGCTTTGTCACTTTGAAGAAATTGTTGGTTGCCAGTCCAGCATTAGCATTGTACAACCCTAATTTACCATCCATTATCTCTACAGATGCATCAGATTATGGTCTTGGTGTAGTGTTTACCCAGATTCACCCAGACAACACAGAGCGGACAGTCGCTTTTGCCTCCAGATCCTTAACTCAGACTGAGAGGAAGTATGCAACAGTGGAGAAAGAAGCTTTGGAACCATGGAAACAAGCAGTCTTGGACTTTTTGCAAACGTATCGTTCCACTCCACATGCAATGATTGGTGTTTCACCATTTGAACTGTTGTACGGTGGGAAAATGAGAAACAAACTTACTGTGTTCACATCTCACTCCAGTCACATACGGGACCAGGAAGTCAGACAACGAGTGTCAATTCGTCAACACAAAATGAAGCAATACTCTGATGCGAAATGGGGGGCTCGGGTGTCTACATTTCAGGTGGGGAATAAAGTCTGTATACGCAAACCGACGCATGTTCTTAAAGGATATTCAAAGTTCACTCGGCCAGTGGAAATAAAGAAACAAGTGGGCCCAAGCACGTACAGATTGGCAGATGGAAGACTTTGGCACTCTTCTCACTTGTCTTTGGTTCCAGAGGTCTTGAAGTCGACATCAGATCAGTCTGCTGTTGATGTTTCAGTTGGAAATGTTCCGAACACGGAACGAAGCACAGAAAGACGTTCTGGTCGCCAGTGCAAACCACCTTTGGGGTTGAAGGACTATGAAAATACATAAGAGTGTAAAGTGGTTTGTATTACTGACTGTATGTAGTTAAAGCCAGTTGGAGATTGAATAAAGTCATGTTATGATTCTGTAATTCTGTTGGAATTATGAGGAAGACTTGAAATTGAGAATTTAACAGATGTAAGTACAGTTGTTTAACTACTGTAAAGGAACTTAGTTGTAATAAGGCAAAAGCTTACACTTATTTGTTCATATCAAAATTTAGAACTGTTTTGAGTTACTTGGTACTACTGAAATTGTTTATGTAATGGGGGAGATGTGGTGTCCTGTTATTCACTGTAATTCTGACTGAGACCACTAGGGGGAAGTAGCGTTTAAGAGGGAGATACTGGCAGGAGTAAAAGAAGAGAGATGAGCCCAAGAAGAGGTGTGTTAAAATAGTGAGAAATAAAGAAAACATGTAACCCATTCACTTGTTGCACCTGGCTTCGTTTGATAATGAGAATACAACAAGTTGTTATTGGGAAAATAATTTCCTCTTACTTTTCAAAGAGTAAAGTTATTATGGGTATTTTTGTTGCCATCAGAAATGGGGTGGGGGGCAGTAAATGTGGTATCTTTACTACAAAAAATAGCGCAATTCACATAATGGCAATGAATATATACAAGGGAATATGTTATTATATATGGGCTTTTTTCTGTTTGAGGTTACTCTTCCGAGTGAGTGATAAAGTTGTACATTTTGTCGACACTTAGAGGCAATGCAAGTTTATATATATAGCACATTTCATACACAATGGTAATTCAAAGTGCTTTACATAAAAGAAAGTCATGATAATCATGAAGAACAAAAATAAAACAAGCAATTTTAAAACTTTGGAAATGATTTAAAATGATTTTATTGACATTTAAAATGAATTTAAAATGGTTAGAAATAAAAAAGGATTTTACATTAAAGAGCCAGTAAGATGAAAATTCTAAGCTTCCTATCACTGTTTATAAGTCCTGTACATTAGGTTTAAATCCATCCAAGGTTAAGAAAACATTGTCATTTTGTCAAAATATCATTTTAAAATTACCTCAATTCTCAGAGATCCCCAAACGGTTCGCGCAAAGCTGTTCAAAAGATTCAGTTTCCTTAAACCCCACCTTTCGGTAGCATACTGTGTTCTGTTTGGTCAACTGACATAGTTTTGATTGGTTGTTCCGCACACAACTTCATGGTAAACAATGCGTTAGCATCTTTTTGGGGTGAATTATGTCTTATTCCTCTCACCACGAAACAAACAGTAAAATAAAAAACTTAAACAGTCTCGCTGCTTTTTCTTCTGTGTGTGCGTATTCTAGCCGTGCGCTTCAGTTTGAATCTGAATAGCGAGTTCAGCGCAGGGGCGTGGTCACATTAGATATAACGAAGGGAGACATGAAAACAGACATCGCGTCGTTTTCAAATGGATTACTTTATCACAGAATATCTGTTTTCGGCAGCACTTGTTTAGTTTTAAAGTAGGCATGTCAAGCTTTCTATAGATATCTCTCTCATGTCTCTTCGTTGAGTATTCATGGAGTAACACTTCATTTTAATGACGTGTTTGTAAATTAAGATCAGCGCAGACAGGCTGCAGACAGCACACATACTGATAAGATGCTCGGGGGAAAACAAACACATAACTTCATAATCATACTTCGCGTTGTGATTCGGAGATGCTCGTTGGTCTAAATAAAGTTGATAATGAACCCTCTTTTATGGCCAAACGCTTTGAAAATCCCGCCTTGTACTCACCGAGATTAGAAAAGCAGTCATCAGTGAAATGTTGTGAACACAACAAAATGGATTTGTTGTACTGCTCTGGTATTGTGGTAAAAATGAATTTTAGCCATTGGTTCTTCTGATCTTAATTCTTTGGCAGTGAAAATAAAACAATCTTGCCTTTACAATTAAAAACACACTGTCTCCTCGACATGACGCTATCACACCAACCAGAGCGTCTTTGTGGGGGGGTGGGGCAGGTCAGAGTTCCGTTTCTCCCAAGACGGTAGGCGGAGATTATTATGCAAAGTGTTCCTAGTGACGTACATAGAGATGGGCAAAAGATTTGAAATCTATAACGACTCGTTTCAGCGATTCAGAGTCGACCTTACTTTAGAAGCCAATAACTTTATAAATCTTGTACTTTTTGGTTTAATTACTTTGCACATTGTTTACACTGACGGACAGCTACATCATACACTGTAATGCAGGTAATTTTTGATTTTCCATCTGTGTGGCTCTTTAAATACAATGAATAAGTAAAATACAGTGCAATCAGTTCGGACATTGCACAGTGCTCATTCAACAAATGCACAGATAAACAGATGAGTTTTGAGTCTGGATTTAAATGTGACTAGTGTTTTAGCACATCTGATCTCTTCTGGAAGCTGATTCCAGCTGCGGGTGGCATAGTAACTAAAGGCGGACTTCCCTTGTTTTGTGTGAACCCTTGGTATTTCTAACTCAATCCTAATGATCTGAGTGGTCCGTTTATATTCAGTGAATATATCTGCAATGTATTTCTGTCCTAGGTCACTGAGTGACTTATTGTATTAAAGGCTCCTGTAAGAGGGACTTTTATTATGAAACCAGAACTGTTATAGTATAGTACAACGTTAGGGGGCAGTGTATTTTGCTGAGCTGCCGCTGTTTGAAGTGTTAGTGTGATCTGTCCAAGCCATCAGCTGCAAGGATGATGCTTCCAGTTTGTTTGTGGAGATTGTTGCAGATTTAATATCAAGGTGTTAGTCACTGACCACTAAGTAAGCCTATTTTATTTAAATTTGTGTTAGCAGTGATCGCTACAGTGTTATATGCATTTATTCCATATAAACATGCCTAGACATATCCAATAACGATCATTCTTTAGTGTTCCGATCGGGAATATTATTTAATGTGTGATTATTTACTCTTTATAAAGATGTCAATCAGTGTTATGATGTCTTAACAACGTGATGTTGTTCTGTTATTCTGCTACAAGACCAAATGAGTGTTTAGCATTATGTTTATGTAAATGTTATTCATATGCGCCATGATTCTATCCATATATGGAAGCTTTATGGGACAAACGATCATTCATGACTTGATGTTTTCTGTAAAATATCTGGTCTCCTTTCATTTGACTGTTCAGGAGAGAAATGCCAATGTGAATAATTATGAATGCTTTGGTTTCATTATGTAACCGTAAATGTTACAATTGTTTATATAGATATATATCTTTAGTTTATTCATTTCTATATTGTATTTATTTTTGCAGACTATCTTCACCTTTGTACATCTGTGGACCTTCCTTTTCTCTACAAATACACCATTGAAAGCTAATCACCTGTCTCCTCATTATTGGTTATCTGACCGGCACCTAGGGGGGTTTACTTATCCATTACCTGATCAGAACCTAACAGTCTTAAAGTCTCTCCAACAAATTGGTGCTTCGATCCTGATGAGTATTCCCTTCTGACATGATGGATCTTGATGAGGAGATTGTTAGTGGAGCTCGTCCTAAACACCATACACGTCGACCAGCTCGTCTTAAGCAGTATGAAGTACAGTATACCCGCGTCAGACCTGTCGCGGAGTATGATCCACCGGACTACCCCCATCCTTCCAGCCTTACACCACTCCCCCTGTTGGTGACCTGGTCTGTTCTGATGGCTCACAGATCATATCCTCAAATTATCAGCCTCCACAGCATGCTGAATTCCATCAGCCATCCTTCTCCCCTCAAGCGGCTGGTTTCATTTCCTCTGCACACAAAAGTGAATTAGAGCACCTGCGTCAGGAGCATGCACAACTAATGCAGACTCATCAGGCTTTCCAAGCAGATCTGAGAGAGCTGAGAGAAGTCCGTGCGGAAGTCAGAGAATTAGTTCAAGTTGCTCAGTCACTTCGAGCTGACCTTAGTCTAACCAGAAGCCAGAATCTCTCAATAGCACAGCCGCAGCACGGCATAGCAGCTATCCAGTCTTCCTGTGAGACGGTATAAATCCACATCTTCGTGGATGAGGGAAATTTCGCTGATCTTCCCCCACCACCCTGGCCTGAGCCTGACGTTGACTGGATAAACCAGGTGGGTGACCTTACACTCTCTGACACAGGCGCCACTGTTTACCACCCGGTGATGCCAGAGAATAGAAAGTATTTCTTTGTGTTCCCAGCTACTGAAACACGCGCTCCTAAGCCTTATGCTCCTGACACTTGTGGGTTCCCCCCACCTCCTAAAGAGCTTCGAGAGTTACTCACATCTGCGGCCATGCCTTTACCTGCTAACAGAACGACTGTGCCTGTTACTTCACGATTCAGTTCAGTACCTGCTCATTTGAATCCTCCATCCTTTGCACCAAAGGCAGAGCCCGGTCTATGTTCTGTAGCACCTCATGCTAGGTCTGAATATTTATACCGGGGTCCTTCTCCTACAATTCCTAAGTTCAGCTGGTCTGATCCTGGTGTGTTTGCTCGGCTCCGGATAGCTCTGAAGAACCTGCTTCCACCAGATGGGACTGAACTTTTCTAATATCAGATCTTAGTGGATCACCTTAAGCTGGAGGAGGCTAGAATGATAGCAGATGCTTATCTTAACTCACCTACTCCATTCACTGATACGATGGCAGCGCTTCATGATTTGGTCAACCACATCAGCTAGCTTTAAGGAAGATTGATAGTGTCCTTGAGAGTCCTGACATAAAGAGAGGTGATATCTCAGCCTTCCAGAGGTTTGCTCTCCAAGTGCAGTCACTAGTGGGCCTATTGAGAACTCTGGGACGTGATGGTGAGCTGGAGATGAGATGTGGGTCCCAATTCGCATGCCTCCTAAGTAAGTTACCCCCTGAGCAGTGAGCTGAGTTTCATCGGCATATGTTCCTCCAACCTGGCACAACCCCTAATCTGACTGATCTTTCGAACTGGCTTCGTTATGAAACTTGGTGCCACAGTTATGATACTGAGCCTATGTCCAAGGGTTCACATGCAAAATCAGATTCAGGGAAAAGAACCGTGACCATCATACATGGAGTTGGAGAATCCCCTGTTGAGACTCCTGTCCATCGTAAAGGTCCTGTTTCAAAGACAACAAAGACAGAAATTTCGTTGACGAAGACTGTGACGAAAAATATTCGTCAACTAACCTTTTTCACGGACGAAAACTAAATAAAAAGTCAGATATGATGACGAAAAACGTTACGAAATATAACTGACACCTTAGTCAACGAATAAAGATGAGACGAAAATATATGGGAAGGACGAATGGAGAAGAGATCCAATCAGAGCGAATCTTTGAGGGTAGGTTGATCTATGCAGAAGCAGCCGCCAGCCGAGCCATTTTAAAAAGCCGCGGCAAATGCAAGCGCAACAGCTAAACAAACGCAGCAGCAGTTACACAGAAAAGAGAACAAAGATGAGTTTGCAGAAATTCGCACAGTTTCGAAGACGTTTTCATAACAGTTAAGTTGTTTACACAGGGAACTACACTGTGACCAAAATGGTCGCATACTGGTGTTCAGGGAGCAAGTCAAAAGTCTTCTTGCTTTTGTACCGACAACAAATACATACTAAATATGTCGAAATACCCGTCTTGGAAAGTGTGTTCGAAAAAGTCTGTGGTTATGTCTTCAGTGAAAGTAAAGAGTTGGAAAGAAATCGGATGTGTATCTTTATAATGGATGCATTTGTCTCTTAAAGTGACCGCGCCTAATTTACTAGCTCTGCTGTCAGTGTCTTTAATGTATGAAAATGAAAGTAAATCACTCACTGCTCTTGATTGATTTACTTTGTAGTTTTAACAAGAATTTATCCAAAGTCAATCCAAAAATCTGATAGAATAGATTATATTGTTTTACTAGTGACTAAAAAAAAATTATTAGGGACCTGACCATATTTTGCTTAAGTGTTTCTTTCTTTAATTGCTAATGCAACCTTTTCACACCACAGACTGAACCAAATTAAGCATTGCATCCGGCATTATCAAGATGAATTTGTTGTTCTGACACAGTTTAACCCTGAGTTATTGTCATATTTTATTACCAATTTCTAAACTACAGCAAATAAACTGTGATATTGTAAGAAACGTTGAAAGTGTCTGAATACATTTTGGTTTGATTGTGTATTTTGTTTTACAGTGAAGACTATGCAGTGCTATTTTAAATGAACAAAAACAAACTTAAAAAAATGTAAACATTGTGTAAATAGCACAAATAAATAAATAGAATGAACATACAATACAAATTAAACCCTTTTAAACAGGGCCCACTGTACAACTTCCACCGGGGTCCTTCTAACCCCAGCTACAAGACGGAGCAATGCACTGTGTGTACTGTAAGAAATAGAACAAGGTATGAGGTTTAAAAGATGGCAAGTAAAATAAAAAGCACATCTGTATGCAATACAGTTTCATTATTGTTGATTGTTATCCAGTAATTACTATACTATAAATAATTTGTGCGACCAAATCTTGTTTTGCGCCATTAACTGAAAAAGTTAGTAGCGCAAGTGCCACCAGTGGAAAAAGTTAGTGTAGTTCCCTGTTACATTATATTTAGTTGTGGTTGCACAGTCTTAGTTACACAGCTTTGGGTGATTTCAGTTGACTTTTTTCATTAGCAACACGCTAACGTTTTGCCGTGCACCTGGTCGAAGGGCAATGACAGAACAGAAATGTCAGAGCTAACATTAGGTCTAGGACGAAGACTTTTTATTGTTTTTGAGAATTGCACTTTATTTTTCTTAATGTTTTTGATTTTGCACAGACAGTAGAAGACAGTAAGTTTAGAGTTAGGTGGTTGTCTATTTCAATAATACTGTACTTCATCTTGAAAGAATGTCATATGCATTGCATATCATTCAGGACGAATGCATATCTGAGAGCATGTATATTTTACATTGAGAGCAGGCCTTATGTTTATTTTATAAATACCATTCCATAGCAGACTGATGGAAACATTTAGTCAAGTCAACTTGTCAAGTTGACTGTTCTACTAAAAAAAAAACTAGACTAAGACTAAAAGACTTAAGACTAGACTAAGACTAAAACTCTTATGATATTTAGTCGACTAAAACTAGACTAAGACTAAAACATTTCAGATGACTAAAATGTGACTAAAACTAAATGGTGTGTTATTCAAAAGACTAAGACTAAGACTAAATCCGAATTTGCTGTCAAAATTAACACTGGCCAAAGGGAAACTTTATTGTCCTTTCTGTGACAAGACTGAGCATTACCTGAGTCAGTGTGCCTCCTTCACTAAGCGTACCTCAGACCAGGTCAGGACTTGGATTCACAGTAACAACCGTTGTTGGCGCTGTACCAGGGCACACCATGCTGCACAGTGTGACCTTAACAAGCCCTGCAACATCTGCCAGGGCACCCAACTACGCCCTCTCCATGAGGTGAATGTCAGTCCATCCCCAAAGGAGGATTCAGCTAACATGGAGAAGAGCTGCCTAACAAATTCCTCCCAAGATAGATTCTTTCTGGATAAACCCTCTGTCAAAGGATGAGTTATGCTCAAAGTGGTTCCAGTGAATCTACATTATGAAGATCGTTCCTTGGATACCTTTGCTCTTCTTGACGATGGGTCAGAGAGAACCGTTCTACTCTCTACTGTAGTTAAGGCCTTGGGGATTCAGGGTATCCCAGAAAATCTTCCATTACGGACAGTGCAAGATGATATTCAGGTCATTCATGGTTTTTCTATTTCCTTTCAAGTCTCTTCCCTCTTTAAACCTCAGACCAGTTATAAGATAAATCATGCCTTCACAGCTGATCAGCTTAACCTGTCACGTCAGTCTTACCCAGTAGAACAGCTGCAACAGAAGTACAGACATCTGCGCGGTATTACCCTCCGTCCACTAACTGATGTCCAACCTTAACTTCTCATCGGTTCAGATCAACCCCATCTCATAACCCCGACAGAGCCTGTTCGATGGGGCGGAACGGGTGCACCAACTGCAGTTCACACATGCTTAGGTTGGACACTTCAGGGTCCTATACCGTCCATGGGCTGTCCTCCTACCCCACGGCAATGTCTGCTAACCTCCATGGATCCAATTCAGGATGAACTCCTTCAGAATGTTCAACAACTGTGGCAGTTGGATATGGTTCCACAGTGGGAGGGCAAAGAGGTAACCAGGTCCAAGCAGGATCAGGAGGCTCTTCAGATGCTTGACCATAAGACTCTTACAGTGGAAATGGAGGGAATCAACAGGTTGGCTACACCCCTACTGCGGAGAAAGGACATGCCTTTGTTGAAGGCACCTAAAGAATCAGTCTTACCTAACCTTCGCATTGTGCAGAGGCATCTACTGAAGGAGCCTGTCAGAGCTGAGGTCTATAAAGAGGAGATGAGGAAACTCATTGAAACAGGAGCTGTTAGGAAGGTGACGGACCCTATATCTGATTCAGATGAATGCTGGTACATTCCCCACTATCTCGTTAGTCACAATGGGAAGTTCCGCCTTGTCTTTAACTGCCCCTACCAGTATCAAGGACAAAGCCTTAATCAGTACCTGCTGCCAGGACCCACCCTCAGGGCCTCACTGTTGGGCGTCCTTATCCGTTTCAGAGAACATCCTGTGGCAGTGAGTGGGGATATTAAGGCGATGTTCCATCAGGTTTGCCTTATACCTGAGGACCGTCCTCTTCTCCGTTTCCTTTGGCGGGACCTGAAGATTGATGAGTCACCCAGAATTCTTGACTGGCAGGTATTACCCTTCGGCACAACCTCCATTCCTTGTTGTGCTACCTATGCACTACAGTGTCACGTGCGGCAACACCCCCTGACAGATGAGGCAATTAGATTCTCAGTGGAGAGGTGTTTCTATGTTGATAACGGCTTGCAGAGCCTGCCTACTGCTGATGAGGCTTGGAACTTGATTGATCGACTACGGAATATCCTGTCTGGAGCTGGATTCGAAATTCGCGAATGGGCCTGCAGTGATCCTACTGTGCTGAGACACCTA
This sequence comes from Carassius gibelio, assembly GCF_023724105.1. Lineage (NCBI taxonomy): Eukaryota > Metazoa > Chordata > Actinopteri > Cypriniformes > Cyprinidae > Carassius > Carassius gibelio. The sequence continues at coordinate 348,017 of NC_068400.1, forward strand.
CCTTCTCATGCACATGCTGCAACTGTGGACCTTTGGTTGACGCAGGAGAAGTCTGACATCCGGGTCTGAGCTGGAACTGGCAGACGGACACTTTGTCCTACAAATACCGACCTGTGATCTATAAGATTCCAACTTTGAGGAACATCTATAAGGTCCTAGCTACCCAGTACGACCCCCTGGGATGGCTTCTACCTTATTCCACTCGGGCAAAAGTCATCATTAAGCAGCTGTGGAACAAGCAGAGAGGGTGGGATGACCCCAACCTACCACCTGAGCTCTTCCAGTCCTGGAATGCATGGGAGGAAGAACTCCGATACCTTCCTTGTATCTCCTTCCCCCGGTCTTATGTTCCTCCTAAAGTTGTGAGGGACGGAGTCACCCATGAGGTACATATTTTCTCAGATGCCTCTGAGCAGGCAAATGGAGCGGTCGCCTACCTCCGGACTACTGACCAGGATGGTCAGACCTACCTGTCCTTCATTATATCACGCTCTCGTGTCACTCCTAAACGAGCTCACTCCAGTCCAAGACTGGAACTCTGTGGTAGTCTAGTAACGGCTCAGCTGGCTAAGTTACTGGAGACAGAGTTAACCCTACCAATCAAATCTATTTCCCTGTGGACAGACTCTACTACAGTCCTTCAGTGGTTGAATTCTGACTCCTGTCGTTACAGAGTCTTTGTTGGGAATAGAATCGCTGAAATCCAGGAGCTGACGGAGAAGTGTTCCCGGCATCATGTAATTTCTGCAGACAACCCCGCTGATGACCTCTCCAATACCTTGCTGTGCCAAACCAATGGTCTCAAGGACCCCCTTTCCTCCTCCAAGATCCCAAGGACTGGCCAGTAATCCCTAAGACTGAAACAAGGGAAGACTTTCGGGCCAACTTGGCTCCAGGGACTTCTCCAGAGGCAAAGTCCAGGGACTTCCCCTTCTCCAGGGGAAATACGGAGAAACTATTGGATTCTCCGAGGACGCGAAGCTGTCCGCCGGTTTCAACGTTACTGCCCAGAATGTCAACGTTGGAGGGCCCAACCGAAAATCCCTAAGATGTCAGATCTACCTGAGGCGCGCTTTCAGCTATACAAACCTGCCTTTTATTATTGCGGAATGGACTGCTTTAGGCCCCTTTTAGTCAAAATTGGTAGACATACAGAGAAGCGATGGGGCATTCTCTTGAAATGTCTGACCACTAGAGCGGTCCATCTAGACCTACTCCCTAGCCTGAGTACCGACTCATTCCTCATGGCTTTAAGAAGATTTGTTGCAAGGACAGGAACGCCAGCAGAATTATGGTCAGATCGAGGTATGAACTTTCGCGGGGGTGAAAGGGAGTTACGGGAAGCTTATGCTGCTTTGCTTCCTGACATAAAGGGGTCATCTTGCAGGCCAGAGGATCCACTTCCCCTTTAGTCCTCCATCGGCCCCTCATTTTGGTGGAGTTTGGGAGAGGGAAGTGAGATCAGTTAAATCTGCCTTATACACAGTTTTGGGAGCACAGTCAGTACCAGAGGAGGTCTTAATGACGGTCTTGCTGGAAGTATAGGCCATCCTTAATTCAAATCCCTTAGGGTAAGTTTCTTCAGACGTAGCAGATGCTGACCCAGTAACTCCAAATAGTCTCCTCAATGGGCGGCCTGATGGATCTCTGCCACAAGTCGTTTATCCAGTATCAGATTTATTAAGTCGCCAACACTGGAGACATTCTCAGGTCTTAGCAGACCGATTCTGGTCCAGGTTCATACGGGACTACTTCCCTAGCCTACAAACCCGGCAGAAATGGCAAGCCACTCCTCCCAACCTTAAGGAACAGACATTTGTTATGATGGTCGACCCCCAACGAAGCTCATGGCCTGTAGGAGAAGTGATAAAGACTCACCAAAGCCCAGATGTTCATATCAGGTCAGCTGATGTGTTGATAAAGGGTCAAGTTTATATCCGACCGGTAGCTCTCCTGGTCGTCTTGCCGGCCTTACCAAAGAATGGAAAGGACTTACCAAAGGACTTAATGCCCCGACACTGGCTAGTTAAGTCGCCTTTCATGGAAGCAAAGAAGCTCCGCCTCTTTGGGGGCGGCTGTATTAAAGGCTCCTGTAAGAGGGACTTTTATTATGAAACCAGAATTGTTATAGCATAGTACGACGTTAGGGGGCAGTGTATTTAGCTGAGCTGCCGCTGTTTGAAGTGTTCGTGTGATCATCAGCTGCAAGGATGATTGTTGTTTGAAGTGTTCGTGTGACCATCAGCTGCAAGGATGATGCTTCCAGTTTGTTTGTGGAGATTGTTGCAGATTTAATATCAAGGTGTTAGTCACTAACCACAAAGTAAGACTATTTTATTTATATTTGTGTTAGCAGGGATCGCTACAGTGTTATATGCATTTGTTCCATATAAACATGCCTAGACATGTCCGATAACGATCATTCTTTAGTGTTCCGATCAGGAATATTATTTAATGTGTGATTATTTACTCTTTATAAAGATGTCAATCAGTGTTATGATGTCTTATCAACGTGATGTTGTTCTGTTAATCTGAATATGTGAATATTAAAATCCCCTGTAATAGCAAAACAGTCAAACTCTGAGGAAATCATTGATAACATTTCTGTGACCTGTTCAACAAATACTGGAGAATATTTTGAAGGCCTGTAAATAATAATAAACAGAATGCGTGGAGCACCTTTCAGCACAATCCCTAGATATTGAAAAGACAAGTACTATCCAAAAGACACTTGCTTGCATTGATAGACATCTTTAAACAGAGCAGCTACACCTCATTAAATTAAAGTTAGGAGAGGGGCTGCTTCATTGAGGATGGTTGCACTTCAACTGTCTTCTAGGCATGTTTCATTTAGTAACATAAAATTCATATTGTTTGTGGTTTTACAGTCATTGATTAGAAATTATTTATTTTTTAGTGAGCGAATGTTTAAAGTTGCTAACTTGATGGCAGTGATTTGTGTCTTTTTCAATCAATCAATTTTAGTTTGATGCATAATAGGGCGCATATTAGATGAGTTTGCCCTTCGGCTTGAGATGGCCTTAAACTTTCTATCACATGATAAAACTGAAATAGAGAAAGCTACAGGCTCACTGGGTTCCCGCTTGTTCTGTAAACATTTGTGAATGTTGCTGTTATTGTAGCGGGGACCCAACACATATCACTGAGAGCTGATATCAGTTGTTTTTGGTTTTACTTAGAGATTAAAAAAGTTCGGTTTTTTGATGATACATGTCTTTTGTCTTTAATTGGCATGACACCACAGTAAGACACACCAATTTAATAATGATAACAATTTTTATGATGGTATATACAACATTATTATGGAACAACATTTTATTGGTGATTGCAGTTGGCAGGCAGCAGCATGTATTAGTGCAAACAAAATGAAGGGAATTTTCCATCTTTTTCCTTAGAGCTACTGTCATCGATGACAGATGTAACAGAAATGACTCGAACCAGACAAATTAAAGAGTCTATCAGGGCTGTGTTTGAAACAAGGAGCCGAATTCCTCAGGAAGTCATGAAACATTCTGTGCCACAAGACCCAAGCAAGATGACCAACCAACCAACTTGTTCACACAACAGCTTTCAACATTAACACCACTAGAACAATTATTTACAATTTCAATTCGAAGAAGAGAAATTTGGTGTCAAATTTGTTGTTCGTTAATGGAAATGCAACGCTGAACATCACATGTAAACCCATGAGATTTAAACACTTCCATTGACTTCGCCCACCCAGCAGAACCAGACTGAAATTCCTAAGGGGGGAAGGGCTTTGAACCTCTGGTCTCCACAGAAATATTTGTCAAGAGAATGGCAAAGAAATTGTCTTTTGTACATATATATGGACCAGAATGAGCTCAAAAAGACTTATAAATGAATCAGTCCATCGCTTCACTCCATATTCATTTATGTGTAACCTACACATTCGACTATCATGTTATAATCACTTATTGTGTATGTCTTTTGATAACTATAGGATACATAGTCATGTCTAGTATCGATATAATCGAATCTGCTTGCTTGAATTTATTCAGACAATCATTTATTTGTCAAATATATCATAAAATGGTTATAGGAATCATGTCCAAAATTAGACCCTGCAAGAGTGGGAAAATTTGGACCACATGCTTGGAAAGATAAACATATGATTTATGATACCCCCGAGCCAAGACAATATCTGATTGGTCAAGACAACATTTGAGGTGTGGCCAACAGGCCAGTTTAAATACTTAGGACACCATAAAATCTTGCTTTTAGTTGTTAGCTTTGCTTCTGCTACTAGTCATGCCTGCTTTTAGTTTTAGATTTTTTTTGTCTTAGATTTATCTAATAAAACCTTATTCATATTGAAAATAGAAGTATATTTGTGTTTTGTGCTTACAAGTTAATGTCTTAAACTGCCGATCTTGTTACTGTGCTAATTGATAGTGTGTTCACTATACTTTGGATATTAATATCCAGCGCAGATTTGATGTTAAACGGCTCGTTCAGTAAATCACAGGGTGTCTCAGTGATCAGTCGTGAAACAGTGATTCTGTTCAAATTCCCTTGAAAATCTTAAATGATTCCCTTTGAGCTAAATTGACCTGTTTCCCTTACACAGACTTAATTCAAAGCAGCAAAATACAGCGAGAGTGACTTACACCTTATTTGCCCCTAATTTACATTGCACGGGTCTGCGACACGTTACGGCTCTAACGCGGCCACTCTAGTCAATACTTTTGTTTACACCAGCAGCATCAGGGCACCTTTCAGAAGTTCCCAGAAGTGGCTCTCCACGCCACTGGGCTAAATATATAAATCTTTCCTATTTTTGACGGTAAGAGTGTGCACTCAAAGATGCTCTAGAACCTCTGCTCTGCTCACACGTAAATGATACAAGACAGAACCAATCACATTTCCATTACAAATTTGCACAAAACTTTGGTGTTATTTAATAAATGTTGATAAAAAAGTATTACAAAATGACGTTGTTTCCATTAACGAATGTTATGTGACTAAAACATATCCTTTTGCTTCTTGCAATAAGTCATGGCAATGGATTTTGATGGATTTTAGCTATATTTATTCAAAGGAGGCATATGCATGTATCTTTATTATTATTTCACAATAAATAAGCTGAAATTGTAGCCTAAGTTTGAGCAATTACATTTATTTAAATTGAACGTTAAAAGTTCAAATTGATCATGTTCTATTCTGAAATGTTAGTATAAAGCATACACTGTCAGAATAAAAGGTTGCATTTTACGCATGCAACAGCCTGTCACTGGCAGTCCCTTATGAAAATGAACCATGGTTTTACTAAAGTGACCGTGGTTTAACTGTAGTATTTGTAGATTTCCATAGTTACCACTACAGTAAACATATTCTAACCATGTGTTAGCAAAAATATAACCTAATAATTAACAATTAAGGTGTATTGAGTGTTAAAATGTGTTTCAAATATAAAGTTAACTTGATATAATTAACCACTTTATTCTTAGTAATTTAATACTTTAATACATTTCATAATTTAAAAGTTCAGTTAAGAAGCATTGTATCGTTATTGATATTGACGATACCGGTCTTTAAATGTATCGGTATCATATTGAAAATAAAATTTGTGGTTTCACCCATCCCTAACTTTGATGTCATGCATCAGTCTGTGCTTCAAGTCAAACACACCTGTTGGGTTTGTGGTGTTGTTGTTTTGCATGCTAGGGAATGTATATCCGCCATATGTAATTGCATCGATATATCATTGATCTCGATATGATACTTTTTTTAATCATATAAATATGTATACCAATATTATTTAAAATATCCATAAATAGCTTGTAATATCTTAGAGTGAATATACCTATAGTCCCTAAGGAGATGTATTAGCTTGATTATTTAACTATGATAGAAAACCTAAAGAGCATAAATAAACATATAAATATAAAATTCTGGTGGACCCTACCTCTAATAATAATGGGCCATGTGAACGCTATTAAGATGGTGACATTGCCCAGATTCTTGTATCTTTTCAGAACTTACCAATATATTTGCCTAAAAAGTTGTTCAATGTTTTTGACTATATTGTATTGCCATGTGTTTGGGGCTTCAAAACACATATAATATCTAAATTACATGTGTGCAAGCCAAGGTCACTGGGGGGTCTAGGTCTACCAAATTTTCAGCACTACTACTGGGCTGCCAATTGTAGAGCCTTAATGAACTGGTATGACCCACACCCCGATAGTTTCTCAGATGATCTTCCTTCATGGCTTGTGATCTCTCCTCATTGCTATTTACAGTCCCACAGACATCTAAAGCTGCAGTAGGATCCCACTTCATGATTAATAATTATCTTAAGGCAGGTGTACACGGTGTGATTCTGAAGCTCGGAACGTCGTGAGCCCTTGCACATGTCACGATTGAGTTTATACATAAATCGCAAGGAGGCAGTAAAACACAACAAAAATTTACTATGATTTTACAAACTATGCACTCATGCAACCCCACACCATCAGAGATGCAGGCTTCTGAACTGAGCGCTGATAACAACTTTGGTTGTCCTTGTCCTCTTTAGTCCGGATGACATGGCATCCCAGTTGTCCAAAAATAACTTCAGATTTTGATTCGTTTGACCACAGAACCGTTTTCCACTTTGCCACAGTCCATTTTAAATTAGCCTTGGCCCAGATAAAATGCCTGCGCTTCTGGATCATGTTTAAATATGGCTTCTTTTTTGACCTATAGAGTTTTAGCTAGCAACGGCGAATGACACTGTGAATTGTGTTCACTGACAATGTTTTCTGGAAGTATTCCTGAGCCCATGTTATGATTTCCATTACAGATGCATTCCTGTATGTGATGCAGTGCCGTCTAAGGGCCCAAAGATCACATGTATTAAGTAAGTTTTTTTCTGGCCTTGACCTTTACGCACTGAGATTGTTCCAGATTCTCTGAATCTTTGGATGATATTGTCACCACCGGTGATACAAGGAGACACAGGGAGAGATCCAAATGCGAGTACGTCTTTATTTAAGGGACATTCCAAAGAGAATAAACAGTCCAGAAAGGGGTCGATACCAAACAAAACCAAACCAAACATAAACAAACAAGGACACAAGTCAAGAGCATGACAAGATGACGGACATGAATGAACAAGGACTCCGTGACACACACTAAGACAGACCTGGTATAAATACACAGGGAGAGACGAACGCTAATGGGGAATTGACAGAGTGTGATGATTGATAACCAGTGACAGTGACAGATGTGAGGAATGTGGTTAATGAAGTGACTGACACCGTGGGGAAGGATGACATCTAGTGGATACCCAGGGAACACAACCCAGACACTGTGACAATACTCTCCCCCCCTCTACGGAGCGGCTCCCAGACGCTCCACGACAAGACACAAAACAGAGACCAGGAGGGAGGCAGACAGGTGGAGGCTCAGGGGGAGGGACAGAGGGCCAGGAAAACAGAGAGGAACAGGGACAGGAGTGAAAACAAAAAGCAAAAAACAACAACCAAAACACAGGAGATCAGAAAGGAAGCCCCCCAGGGCAGAGCAGAAGACCACCACAACCATGTGGTCGGGACGGACGCCCCCCAGGGCGGAGTAGAAGACCACCACAACCCTGTGGTCAGGGCGGAAGCCCTCCAGGGTGGAGCAGAAGACCACCATAGACACCCTGTGGACAGGGTGGAAGCCCCCCAGGGCGGAGCAGAAGACCACCATAACCATGTGGTCAGGGTGGAAACCCCCCAGGGCAGAGCAGAAGACCACCATAACTGTGTGGTCGGGGCGGACACCCCCCAGGGCGGAGTAGAAGACCACCACGTCCGTGTGGTGGAGACCGGAGTCTCCCAGGGCGGAGCCGAAGACCACCACGTCCGTGCGGCCAGACCAACAGGAGGAAGAGTCTGGTTGGGCAAGTCTGAAACAAAGAATCTGAACAAGTTAAGAGTAGCCTCCGTGGCCACATGCTCATAGAGTTCGACTGGGACATGACGAGGCTCTGGCAACCCTATGGTGATTAGACTGGATTCCACAAGATCAATGCTGACTTTACTCTGCTCCTGAAGATCCTTGGTGGTCTGACTCTGCTCATGAAGATCATTGGTGACTTGCATTTGTTCATGGAGATCATTGGTGACTTGCATTTGTTCATGAAGATCAATGGTGACTTGCCTTTGTTCTTGAAGATCACCGGTGACTTGACTCGGTCCTTGAAGATCACAGGTGACTTGACTTGCCTCTGGAAGGTCGTCGATGACTAGCCCTGACTCTGGAAGGTCGTCGGTGACTGGCCCTGACTCTGGAGGGTCATCGGTGACTGGCCCTGACTCTGGAGGGTCATCGGTGACTGGCCCTGACTCTGGAGGGTCATCGGTAACTGGCCCTGACTCTGGAGGGTCATCGGTGACTAGCCGTGACTCTGGAGGGTCCACGAACACCTGACTCGACTCTGAAAAGCCAACGGGCACCTGACTCGACTCTGGAGGGTCAACTGGAACCTGACTCGACTCTGGAGGGTCAACTGGAACCTGACTCGACTCTGGAGGGTCAACTGGAACCTGACTCAACTCTGGAGGGTCAATAGGAACCTGACTCGACTCTGGAGGATCAACTGGAACCTGACTCAACTCTGGAGGGTCTGCTGTGACTGTCATCCTGTGCAGCGGCACTGGGCAAGCAGCCATCTTGGGCCATGACTCTAGACAGGTGGCCATCTTGTGCTGTGGTGCTGGGCTGGTGACCATCTTGTGCTGTGGCGCTGGATTGCACTGGACCATGACTCTGGACGGGCGGCCATCTTGGACCGTGGCTCTGGACCAGTGGCCATCTTGGGCATTGTCGCTGGGTTAGCAGCAGTGGTGGATGAAGTACACAAATCAAGTACTTGAGTAAAAGTACAGATACGTATAGTAAAATATTACTCCAGTAAAAGTAAAAGTACTCCTTTTTCAATTTTACTCAAGTGAAAGTACAAAAGTGCTCAATTTTTATGTACTTAAGTAAAAAAGTACTGAAAGATAGATGTTTGAAATTTTATATAGGCTACTTAATTTAATTTTATACTAGGGGAGAGATCCAAATGCGAGTACGTCTTTATTTAAGGGGCAATCCAAAGAGAATAAACATTCCAGGCAGGGGTCGATACCAAACCAAACATAAACAAACAAGGACACAAGGCAAGAGCACGACAAGATGATGGACATGAATGAACAAGGACTCCGTGACGCATACTAAGACAGACTGGGTATAAATACACAGGGAGAGACGAAAGCTAATGGGCAATTGACAGAGTGTGATGACTGATAACCAGTGACAGCTGTGTGCAATGATTTAGGCAGAGATGTGAGGAATGTGGTTAATGAAGTGACAGACACCGTGGGAAAGAATGACATCTAATGGATACCCAGGGAACACAACCCAGACACTGTGACAGATATTATGCACTATACATGATGACAACTTCAAACTCTTTGCAATTTTTCTCTGAGAAACTCCTTTCTGATATTGCTCCTCTATTTTTCGCCATAGCATTGGGGGAATTGGTGATCCACTGCCCCTCTGAGAGGCTCTTTTTATACTCAATCATGTTGAAGATTGACCTAATAAGTTGCAAATGGGTCCTCCAGCTGTTCCTTATATGTACATTTAACTTTTCCGTCCTCTTATTGCTACCTGTCCCAACTTTTTTGGAATGTATAGATCTCATGAAATCCAAAATGAGCCAATATTTGGCATGAAATTTCAAAATGTCTCACTTTCAACTTTTGATATCTATATTGTATTGTGAATAAATATAAGTTCATGAGATTTGTAAATTATTCCATTCCTTTTTTACTCACAACTTGTACTGTGCCCCAACTTTTTTGGAATCTGGTTTGTATATACATCAGCTCTGTTAATGCCAGAAACCAGCTTATTCAGTACAAGGTGCTGCATGGATTACATTATTCAAGGGTCAAGTGAACACTTTTAAATAAGTGTGAATCTGCGAAGGGCTGTCTTTGTCATATTTTCTGGGCATGCCTAAAACTATGGTATGATGATTGTTCTTGAACTATGGTATGAATCTGTTCTTCGCATTTGGAAGAAAAAGTCGAAGTCACTATTCAAAACTTGGTTGTCAGAAATCTCCACTCTGCATGTGGAAAGATTTAGATATAGTATTTCTGGAAATATAGATCAGTCTGATGCTTCTCGGAGACCTTTTTC